>NW_017805698.1:3239167-3441643 GCF_001891065.2 Hippocampus comes | reverse complement strand
CGTTTTTAGCCGAAAATAACGACCATGTATAGTAAGGCGTTTTTAGCCGAAAATAACGACCATGTATAGTAAGGCGTTTTTAGCCGAAAATAACGACCATGTATCGTAAGGCGTTTTAACCCGAAACAAACGACCATGTATAGTAAGGCGTTTTTAGCTGAAAATAACGACCATGTGTAGTAAGGCGTTTTTAGCCGAAAAAAACGACCATGTTTTGTAAGGCGTTTTAACCCGAAAAAAACGACCATGTTTCGTAAGGCGTTTTTAGCAAAAAAAAACAACCATGTATAGTCAGGCGTTTTAACCCGAAAAAAACGACCATGTATAGTAAGGCATTTTTACCCGAAAAAAACGACCATGTATCGTAAGGCGTTTTGGGCCGACAAAAACGACCATGTATCGTAAGCCGTTTTGTGAATTATTTCTTGGTGTGAGTGTGACCACGAATAGTATCGGAAAAATGCACGGCCATGCACAGGAAAGCCGGAGCCAGATTCGAGCCCTGCACCTCTGCAGCACAAAGTTGACGCACTTACCATTCGACTACCAGGCAGGTCATGAGTACTCTCCAGGGTTCCCATGGTTCTTTAAAGTTCATAAAAAATCTTTGTGTGAAATTAAGTTATTCATTGTCCTTAATTTTCAGGGAAAGCTTCTAAAACCAATAAAAATCCTTTAAAATTCACCTGTGGTGTTCATTTCATTTGTGTATGTCACTTTCCCCACCCTTCCAATTATTAGTTTTGTCAGAAAATGCACCAAGGCGCTCTTCCGTTCAAACCACGCATTCGGGCTTCATGCCTTCCTGGTTCTCACTCTGCTTCTCCCGCCATCTCCGATCAGTTCCCGATGATGATCACGTGATCACTTCGGATCATTTCGGGCCAGTTTGACATACAGTATGTCAAATAAAGGGTAAGCTGATTGAAATAAAATAAAATGAAGATGTGCCCTTCCTTTGGCAGCAATGATTTGAACACCAGCTCAGTGATATGTGGCTTTCTGTTCATTAAATCCACCGTGAACCCTTGCTGAATGGAGAAAAAGTCCTTAAAAGTTGCTAAATTAGCCCTCAAAAGTCCTTAAATGTCCATAAATAAAAAGCAAATGGAAGAGTTTGAACCCTGCTCTACATTGTCCCTTGGTGTCAGTGTGAGCGCGAAGAGGATAAGAAAATGGATGGCGACACATCTTTTTGGAAACCTGCACAGGTACAGGGAGAACGTGCAACCTCACACCGAATGGCTGGAGCCGGAATTGAGCACTGTACCGCCGTAACACAACGCCGACTGTGAGGCTGAAAAGTTGTGCGGAAAAGAGGATCAGAAAATGCCACACACATTTTTGAGCACATAGAGGAAGAATAGAGCTGGATTCGAACCCTGCACCTCTACAGCGCAATGCCGACGCACTAACCATTTGACTACCAGGCAGGTCACAAACATCTTACATTGTCCCGATATAGGACCGTTTTTTGAAATGTGAGCTCATGGATTGTAAAGCTTTTTTTTTTTTGTAAAGTATTTTTTTAAGGATAGTCAGGCGTTTTTCACAACAACAACAAAAAAAAAATTGACCATGTACAGAAAGGCGTTTTTACAGCCAAAAAAACAACCATGTAGAGTAAGGCGATTTTAGCACACAAAAAAACGAGCATGTACAGTAAGGCGTTTTTAGGCCCCTAAAAAACGACCATGTATAGTTAGGCGTTTTTAGCCAAAAAAAAAAATTACCATGTCTATTAAGGCCTTTTTAGCACACAAAAAAAAAAGACAATGTATAGTAAGGCATTTTTAGCCAAAAAAAATGACCATGTACAGTAAGGCGTTTTGGGCTGAAAAAAGGACCATGTATAGTAAGGCGGCCGAGAAAACATCGACCATGTATAGTAAGGCGTTTTCAGCCGAAAAAAACGACCATGTATAGTAGGGCGTTTTTGGCCGAAAAAACGACCATATTTAATAATGCGTTTTGGCCCGAAAAAAACGACCATGTATAATAAGGCGTTTTGGGCCGAAAAAAACGACCATGGATAGTCAGGCGTTTTGGGCCGAAAAAAAAAACCCACCTTGGACAACAAAAAAATGACCATGTACAGAAAGGCGTTTTTACAGCCAAAAAACAACCATGTAGAGTAAGGCAATTTTAGCACACAAAAAAAAACGAGCATGTACAGTAAGGCGTTTTTAGGCCCCTAAAAAACGACCATGTATAATAAGAAGTTTTGGGCCGAAAAAAAACGACCATGTATAAAAAGGTGTTTTTGGCCGAAAAAAAACGACCATGGATAGTATGGCGTTTTGGGCCGAAAAAAACAACCATGTATAGTAAGGCGTTTTTAGCCGAAAAAAAATTACCATGTCTATTAAGGCCTTTTTAGCACACAAAAAAAAAAACGACAATGTATCTTCAGGCATTTTTAGCCCAAAAAAACGACCATGTATAGTAAGGCATTCAACCATGTATAGTAAGGCGTTTTTGTCCGAAAAAAAACGACCATGTATAATAAGAAGTTTTGGGCCGAAAAAAAACGACCATGTATAAAAAGGTGTTTTTGGCCGAAAAAAAACGACCATGGATAGTATGGCGTTTTGGGCCGAAAAAACCCACCGTGGATAGTAAGGCGTTTTGGGCCGAAAAAACCCACCTTGGATAGTCAGGCATTTTGGGCCGAAAAAAGCAACCATGTATAGTAAGGCATTTTTAGCCGACAAAACGACAATGTACAGTAAGGCGTTTTGGGCTGAAAAAAGGACCATGTATAGTAAGGCGTTTTGGCCAAAAAAAACAACCGTGTATTGTCGTGTATAGTAAGGCGTTTTAAGCCAAAAAAAACCGACTATGTATAGTAAGGTGTTTTTGGCCGAAAAATAACGACTGTGTATAGTCAGGCGTTTTGGGCTGAAAAAAACGACCATGTATAGCAAGGCATTTTTGGCCGAAAAAAAATGACCATATATAGTAAGGTGTTTTTGGCCGAAAAAAAACGACCATGTATACTAAGGCATTTTGGGCCGAAAAAAACCACCATGTATACTCAGGCGTTTTGGGCCGAAAAAAACGACCATGTATTTTTAGGCGTATTGGGCCGAAAAAAAACGACCATGTATAGTGAGGCGCTTTTGGCCGAAAAAAATGGCCATGCATAGTAAGGCGTTTTTAGCCCAAAAAACGACCATGTATAATAAGAAGTTTTGGGCCGAAAGAAACCGACCATGTATAGTGAGGTGTTTTGGGCCGAAAAAAACGACCATGTATAGTAAGGCGTTTTTAGCCCAAAAAACGACCATGTCTTACAAGGCGTTTTTAGCCGAAAAAAATAACCATGTATCGTAAGGCGTTTTTAGCCGAAAATAACCGACCATGTATACTAAGCCGTTTATAGCCGAAAAAAACGACCATGTATAGTAAGGCGTTTTTGGCCAAAAAAAACTGACCATGTATAGTAAGGCGTTTTAAGCCGAAAAAAACCGACTATGTTTAGTAAGGTGTTTTTGGCCGAAAAAAAACCGACCATGTATACTAAGGCGTTTTGGGCCGAAAAAAACGACCATATATTTTTAGTTGTATTGGGCCGAAAAAAAACGACCATGTATAGTGAGGCGCTTTTGGCCGAAAAAAACGGCCATGTATAGTTTAAAGTAAGTAAGTTAAAATTAAGAGTCGTATGCTATTTGTACAGTACACATTGTTTCAGTATGGAATAACATTTACCGGTACGTTTTTGGTTGAAAAAAAACGACCATGTATAGTAAGTCGTTCTTAGCTGAAAAAAAACGACTATGTATAGTAAGGTGTTTTTGGCTGGAAAAAAAACGACCATGTATAGTCATTAAAATTAAGAGTCTTTTGCTATTTGTACAGTAGACATTGTTTCAGTATGGAATAACATTTACCGGTGCATGGTAATGTAAATTATTGTTATTATTCCTTTTTTTTTTTTTTCCACTGTATATTCAACACATCAGTTCAACAGGGAGTGCTTGGATTCCCAAGATCCCAAATCAGCGGTTAATAATTTGTGTTTACTCTAAGATAGGAGTCTTCAGTCGAGTTCCTTGAGGGTCGCAATCCTGCCTGTGTTCCATCTCTCCCTGCTGCAGACCACCTGATTCAAATGATCAATCTTCTGCAAGGACGGCAGAAGTTGGATAACATCCCGATCATTCGAATCAGGCGTGTTTCAGCCAGCAGACTTATAAAACATGCAGGAAACTGGCCCTCGAGGAACAGGATTGAAGACCCCTGCTCGAACAGATGTCGCTGTCGGCGGGTGTGCGATCTACTAAGATTTCAATCTTTTACCAGGATCGCCAAGAGCGGGCGCTAAATTTAGTGTTCCTTTTCTCATTCCGATAAGATTGCACGTGTTGTTGGCAACGGGTGCTTAAATTGGAGGAGCACCCCATGCGCAAAAATCAAGTTTGAAGTGATGTCATTGGAAGTGGAGAGTTCATTAGAACCCTCAAGATCAAGGATTGAAACCTCCTTCACCAAGAACTAGTCATCCTCTTTCTTCAGCTTTTGTTTAACAAGCATCAAATGTTATCATGATATGCGCAATGGCTTCATATATTTAAAGGGTTAAGAGTCGACTGTGCAGTTGTCTCATCGCCCTTCTCCCCCGCTTTTTTTCTTTGTCGTGAGGCCCCATCCTGTACATTCTGATACAGTCGTGAATAATCATCAAAAGGAATTCACGGGTTGCAAATGGTATACAATTATGATCCACGTTAGCAGAATATTTATTTAAGAATAGGGTGAAATATTATTTTGGCTCAAAAGGAGAAAAAAACGTTTTTTTTTTCATTCCCTGCTTGCGTCCGTCCCAGTTCAAAAGACATACATTCAACACGGGCAAAAAGTCATTTTGCCTCAAAATTTGCCAAGGCTGTGATTCATTTCGGACTCAACTACTGCACGTATTTGGTCCTGTTTTTGAAAAGCTGTGCACCCATCTTCCCCCACCTCCCAAATTTCATTTCAAGCAAGCCTCAACTTTGTGCAGAGCGGGATGGAGGAAATAAAGCAGGCGAGCGCAAGAAGAGTCGCAGTCATGAGGGGCCAGGAGGGCAGCTCAGACGGGAGATGAGAAAATTAGGCATTCTGCTCATGTGCTGCAGGAGGGAGGAGGACACCTAATGCATCCTAACATCAAAAAGCAGAAGGATATGGGTTTAACCTTTGCACACAAGGCCACATGGGTTTGACACCTGACCTCAATAAAGATACTATTTCTCTGGCTGCACGCACACGCGCGCACACGCACAATCCCACAGAGTGTTGAACCTGTTCAAATGTATCCTCGTTCTCTTTGTTCCCGTGTGGGTTACATGTTGTACTCTCGCTTTGGTCGGTTGGAAATTCTGCGACTGTGGACGTGGTTGTTTGTTCCTACGTGCACTGTGATTGGCCGGCAAGCAGTTCAGGGTGTATCCAGCCTCTTTGACCATATCAACTGTACCCCTCACCACACTGATTCAGGTGGGCATGGACGGAAAGGAGTAGGAAGTCACTCTGGGCAAATTCCAGACTCGTTCTTTGGCAAACTCCTACCAGAAAATTCGTTAAATCGACGCAACATCGCGAAGTGTCTTTTTACCGTCGCCATCTAATGTGCTTGGAGCATGCCGTGAAAGTCTGAAGATATTTTCAGATCTGTAAAAAAAAGGGACGTGATGGCCCGTTCACTGTTTAATTATTAATTATTAATCACACCCTCCCCCATACATGATGAACTCTCAAGTGCCTCACTTAAATTAATCATACCCACCCAGTTATTAACATTCAACGTGTTCGGATCGTGGCGTAAGATTTCATAACACCGCGCGGATCTCAAGGCTCTCGGTTTGCTCTTTTGCTTCCACGGACGATTCAGGCAGTGGCAAATGTATGCAGATGCATGCGCCCGCAGTCCTGCTGGCACGGGGTTGTAAGGCTGCAGGGCGACTACTTAATCACACATCGTGTCAAAACATTTTTAATGCTTTTTATTATTTGCATATCTCCAAGAATGCCCCATATGGTTGGAGGGGCAATTACAAGAAACAGCTGCATAATGTAGTCTCAAGCCCTTTTTTTTTTCTTTTTTCAAATGCAATGTCACATGCTGGGCAGCAATCTTTTTTTTTTTTTTTTTGGTGCATTGTCATTTTAAAAAACAAGAAAAGAAACCAATGGTTTTGAGAAAATCAGTGGCTGGAGCAATCGACGTCACAGAATGAACTGTGTTTCGCATTTGTGTGTGTGTGTTTTTGTTTTTTGTTTTTTTTCCCCTAACCACCGTAATTGAAAGCAGCATCGGGTCAAGGGAGCATGAAAAATATGACGGAAGGTATGACAACACACGTTTAGCCCGGCAGCATCTGTTTCCCTTTAAGAAGCCCTTTAGGTGGTTTAGTGGATGACAGAACGCATCACTTGTAACCTCCCTGATAGTTTTGCGTTCAGCTGGTCCACCTTCGATTTCGAGTTAAGTCGGAACATTTGTGATCACAACAGCGATTGAAAATGAAGATTTCCGGGCTCGAATATCGCTACCGCTGAGACTTAGATTTGTAGTTCTTCTTCATCTGCTTCCCAGTACGGGGTATAGAATTTGGCTTGAAATGCAACCATTTGTAGCAGTGTCCAACTACAATGCTGCACAATCATCACAGTGAGAGGTGCCGGTTATCTAACTGCCAGTCCGCGTTACATCACCACTCAGAGAAACACCTGGATGTACATTATGTAACACGACGGGTTTCGCAGATCCTCACACGTTCACCGTGGGAGCCGGTAAGGAACACCAGGCCCGCTGGAAACGCGTGAACACAGAAATGCAGATGTGCACAGGTCTGCAGCGATGCAGATAAAAGTAGGACGAGTTGGAATCTCAGAGGAACGCAACCTTGTATCCGCCAAGTGATTCGGCAAACACAAAGTGCACAGGCCGGGCGAGCTGGATAAGTGGTTTTATTTGTCTCATCTTTGCGCCTCCATGGTCAGACTAGTCGCAGCCATTTGTCCTAAAATAAAGACTCATGACTCTGGATGCACACTCGGAGCTCCTTCCCATTTTGCACATTGAGAAAAAGTATTGCTCTGGTCAAAAAGATCGTTTCATACTTGGGTATAAAAAGGGACTATGACCTTCAAAGTTTTGGGGCCACAATGTTGTATGAAAATATGCCTGAAGGTTCAAAACAATTTGGGTGGGACAGTAAGATTATTGTAGTTAATGAAAACCAACAAAAAAATGACTGACTGAATCTAAAATTGCAAAAACATTCAAAAAAAAATTACATTTAAATGAAGCCTTTTCACCATGGAAAAAAAATAACTGAAACTGCATTCTATATTACTAAAACTAACTTCAATAATAGCGAAAAATTTCTTTGTTTTCCTCTTTGTCAATTAATCTCATATCTGAGTTTTTGAGGTTTTTTTAAAACCTATTTTGATGTATGTACGGGAGGAGGAGGGTCAAACAGTTTGTAGATTTTAAAAATAATAACACTAAAGCTAAAAAAAAACGTAACAAAGCTGCTCTAAAAACATTTTAAAACTTGCTGACATAAAAATTAAACATTTTGAAAAATCCTAAACTATTATAAGCCTTCGGCACAGCAACCATTTAATAAAACAAATATTTTATTTTGTCCGTACAATCAATTCATCATTTATTGAATAAGATTAATAAATCCACATTAATAACACGTGAATCGAGACATTTTAATTGACTAACGACAACATGAACATGCCAAATTTTACAGTCCTCTTGATAAAACCTATGGTCAGTCTGCCTGATTAATGAATGGAGTGGGGGCCGTATTTTGTCCGCGGGCCACACTTTGCCCACACCTGTGACAAACACATGGTCAAATATGGATGTCTTTCCAAAAAAAATTGATGTCTTTACAAAGGCATACAAATAGCAAATCAAATTAATTCCTTATAGTGAGCGCTGATTCCGATAGGAGAGTTTTGAATAAACGAGGAGAATGACGCAAGTGTACAATAGCAAGCATATTGTTCGTCAAAAACTGAGCAATATTATCTCCAAAGACATTTTGCAGAAACCTGAAAAGATCACCGGTCATCAAACCATGACAGGACGCACCAAAATCAACCGGAAGTTTTCGGTGTGCTCTGCATTAATGTGCAGCACCCAGTGGGTCCTCCTCATCTTAACATAGCTCGCATACTGTAAAATATCTAAATGAGGCCCATCGGGGATATGGAGACGTGCAAGTAAACACCAGCAGCCAGAATAAATGCAGCGTCGTGGTGCTACTAGGACACGCTGGGTGACAGCTCGGCACCTGCTCGACTGCTTTCAAGGCTATTTGGGGACACGGGGCTGCAAATGAGCAGAGTGAGAACCTGTGTGAAAAATTGGACTGACTTGGATGTAAATACAAACAGGCCGTCGGGCGGCAGGGTGTCACATTATCTGATTTTATTCTCGCGCAATCGCAGCTGGTTCGCACCCTTGTAATGAGCTCACTTTGCACTCCTGGATGATGGTGTCTGCGTGTGTGTTGAGGACACTGTCACGCTGTGGGGAGTCTTCAAATGAAGTCTTACTGTCGTGATGTGATTGTTTGGGCTAATGTTTTGAAAATTACCCGCAAGGCAGATTTACCTTTAGGATGAATGTCACAGATTAACAGATTAATCGGGTTTACATAGATTCAAATCAATAGTCATTGTTTGAGTCGAAATATCAGTGTTTAGAATGCTGAATCTATCCGAATTGTTTCAACTCTCCCTCCTTCTCATGCAATGGACTATTCCATTTGTTTGCTCAGCATGCACAGATTTGATTCAGGGAAACAGTCGCACAGGAAACGTGTTAGTTTCGTTGTGAGAGGAAAAAAATGTGTGCAACCAACAACAGCAAGAGCCAGACACGTTTGCTATTAACTGTAGCAGGACGGTTTGTGTCACCCTAGGATGATGCAGTCGAATTGAATTGGAGAGTGAAACACGCAATTGATGCTTTTAACCATTTTATCACTGATGATCTTATGGTGTTAATGTATGTTAGCCTGTGAGTATTCCTGTAGTATCTGTCTAGCTGTGTTGCCCCACCGTTTGCGTTCAAATATCTCTCGCTTCATGGGTGTAACCCCTTAACACTGCTGTAATTCGGAAGCCCATCTCGGGCATTTGGCTTTGTTCCTGATCATTCAGCTTAAACGGACTATAGCAAAGCTGCAATATGTGCTTGTTTTGATTACGCAACTTGAAATGTTCTCTGAATGGCAATTAACATCTTGAAACAAGCACAATTGGCCTTGTTACCGAAGAATTGTGGGTGCAGCACTCACCCTTCCTATCTCAAATATTAGCATAAATATAATAAAGCAAAAACATTGGCTGAATGATGACGCGCATCTTGATATATATATATATATATATATATATATATACTTCCAAAGTTTTAGAGTATAATTAGTATAATTCTGCTTTTCGCAAGTGTGCCTGACATTTATGGATGGCTCAATATTTTGCCAAGCACGAGGTTATCCCGTAATTCTTATCTGATCATATCCATAACAGGGTGTTAGGGTTTAACAAAATGCTTTATGAATAACTATGAATAAGGGTGCCCTTCTTCATGACTGCAAAATGGTAGTGGAAATTCTGTTAATACTACAGGCTGGTAGAAATTAATTTTTTTTTTTTTTTGTGTGTCCCCCAATTTTGCTGCTGTAGACTGTAAATTTCCCCAGTGTGGGACAAATAAAGGATATCTTAATCTTAATTTAAATGGATGGATTGTTTGTGATGTTGTGTGTGTGAGTTTTTAACACACGTTATTTGTCTTTTGGCTCTTTCTTGTGTCATTTCCAGCTGAAAGACACCCATTTAACACACACAAACATTTTGCCCCCAGGTATGAAACATTTCGGGCCCAAGTTTACTCTATAGATTATTTACACACCAAGAAGCAATTAAAGTAACAGCACACAAGTGGCTAACCTACTATGGCGAGCAACGCTCCTACGTCATAGTTTAGCAACACAACTGGGATCATTGGTGAAGTGAATATTTGCATGAACTCTCCCCCTGAAGTAATCCTGCCCCTTTAGGATTATTAGAAACAATGCTGACCTCAGCTGGACCAGCAGAGTTACTGCTTTAATGACGAGACTCCGAATCAACGCCCCAGTGGAGATGTTAGCCCATTTGTTAGTTGCTTAAAATGAACAGGTGGACGCCCATAGAAACCAAAGAAAGAAGGCAATGAGGCACCGAGGAGAACTAATGAGGCAGCTGCTTTGCAAGACATTGTGTCTGCGACGGCCCGCGCTGCTGAAAGCGCAAACAAGCACGCATATAAAGATAACCTTGCATAACCTCTTCTGCGGGGGAAAAAAAGACTGAAGGATGGAAAAAGAGCAGGCAGCAAAGTAAATGAGATTGCGGGGATGGGGGGAGGGGAGGGGAGACAGCACCGAGAGGATGAGTAGGAGTGGGGGTGGTAGGATGGGAGGAAAAGAAATGGAATGTGGTACCAAAAAGAAAAATAGAGAAGGTTACAGAGGGCAGGGTAACGACGAGGACCGAATTTTGAGCGCAGCAGAGTGGAGAGAGGAGCGTGGAGGCCTGATGAGAATGGAGGGGAGCTGCGACCCTCGCAAGCGGCCGCGGCTTGAAGATCATCTCAAGGTTGTCAGATAAGACGACGGACGGGAAGAAGGGATGCGTGGCCATTCCATCGAATGAATGGTGGAGAAATAGGAGGGGAGCATAACCGAGCAGGAGAAAAGAGAGTGACCCAGCCCACTGGAAATGATTCAAGCACCCTTGCCGCTCTGAGGCGTGTGTGGGCGTGCGTGTGGGTCTATGAATGTGTGCGTGAAGGCGAGAGAGACTTGGACAGGAGTGATTAAGTACAAGGAGGCGGCCAGCCAATAAACAAGCAGGCTGTGTTCCATTCCTTAATGAGTTCCCTATCTACCCCCCTCCTTTGCTTGCGCTCGCCTCCTCACATGGATACTTTTATTTACTGTCCTTTACATGATCTCATTTGCTCTTCCTCCCATGTCCCATTATCATTCGTCTTACATTTTCCACTTCTCAATATTTTCGGCCTCCGCTCTTTTTTTATGTGTCGCTTTACAATCCCACCTCTTTTGTTTCTGTCTCTCTTTACCGCCCCCCTGGCGAGTTGGAAAGCAGGAGAGGACACAATGTCACACTTTGTTATGTGGAACACTAGCATGGCTCATTTTCGCACATTTAGAAGGCTCTTCTTCACACAGTTTCTTGTTCTCTTTGATGCTGCGGGAGTGAAAAAAAAAAAAAAAACTTTAATAGGCAGAGGTGTCAAACGCAAGGCTGGGGGGCCAAATTTGGCGCACTACATACTTTCCAGTGGCTCCCAAAGTGAATTAAGTGCTCATGTTTCTGGCTAAAAACCTTAATACAAAATTTGTTCAAAAATATATTTCTCCACTTTCACTGGGTTTACAAGATTTGTTTGAAAATACATCATACATGTTTGAAGATATGCCATCTGATTGGCTGGCGACAATTTCAGGGTGTAGTGCGCCTTTCTCCCAAAGTTAGCTGGGATAAGACTCCAACCCCCCCCCCCCCCCCCTTTTTTTTCACTTTAGGATACGCGGTGCTGAAAATGGATGGATGGATGTTTGAAGTTTAAGAACTTCATCGTTAGTGGCTATCTGGCATAGTTGCGAGTTACTTAGTTATAACAGTAATCACATTTCTATCACCATAGCGTACAGTTAGCTAGCTAGGTAGCTATACCTACACCCTGATCAATACACCCTCCTTGGATACCACAGTTTACAGAACAGCTCGGTGTCATTATAGAAATTGCCAAGTGTAATGAATTTGCTTGATAAACAGTTAACTTTCCCTGAAGTGTCGATGTTATGTGGACCCATATAGCAAGCGGGGCAGTGAGGTATTGGATGAGCCCGCTGCCGATCCGCGGCGTCTGGGAGCCTGTTAGCCCACGCTTCTCGTCACGCCCTGTGATAACGATTAGATATTTCAGCTGCCAGAGGCTTGAAGTGAATATATTTTCTCGGCTGAAAAATATAAAGATGTGTTGGCATGAAAGATGCTAGACGTATGAATGTATTTGATTGCCATTTGGAAGTTAAGCGGGGTGTGTTTTCAGCAGACTTAGTGGACACACCTACAGTATATGAGAGTCAAAAGAACATCACGATATTCAAGCCTCATTTTCTAGAATCTGCAACTTTTTTTTTTATCATTCAAATTTGGCTGCGTTAATAATAAGAGCCTTCTCTGTGGTGTGTCAAATTTATATGGCGTATTTATTTTCACTTTACAAGGACTAACATCACAAAATCAACTCGAGACCAGAAAACAGAACCTGAGAGCCCTGACCTCAACCCAGCCAAACACATTTAGGGCAAATTCGGGCAAACGGAAAATATATTCTAAAAAGTCTTGGAAACTAGTGCGGCGGCAAAGGAAATGGACATTTTCTTTCTGGAGTTGTCAATTGACTTTTTTTTGTCACAACACAGGGCAGTCGAATTGAATTGGAGGACGGAAACTGAGCAACCTTCCCCGTTCTCATCATTGAAAGAGTTTTTGGTCAGAGACTGTGGCTATGATGGAGGGTGACGTTCACCAATCAGCAAAACATTATTGTTTGCCTGGAGTGATTCTGAATCTATCATTTCCAACGGAAAGATATTCTCGGGGTCCCATTACGCAAGTGTTGATGTGACACGATATCACCTGCACTTGACTTGAACTGAACCGCTGCCTTGTGTAAATCAAATTAACGCCAGTTTGATGGAGTTAATGGGATTAGAGTCAGGGACACAATGCTTGAAGACATCAGTCCGGTCTGGAAGTGGGCCATGGGTTTGGTTCTTTCAACATCTCGCAGGGTCTCCTTAGCCAGCTGGCAGGTGCTGCTGTACTTCCATTATTCGCAGCAATCTCTCCATTATTTGGGGGATTTTATTACTGTTTTCAAATGAGTGGAAGTTACGTGAGCGCTATTTATTTAATCAGTTCGATTTGTAGTGGATGATAGGCTGAATAATAAACCTTTTTTTGTCCATGTCAGCACTTCTCTTTCCAGTATTATGTCATCGATGCTGTTGTCAAATCTTACAAGACAAACAGCATACATAGATCAACAAAACATTGTAAAATGGAGGCGTTAAACCATGTTTTCATAGGGGGAGACATCCAAGTGAAGTTTGTTTCAAAAATATTGACAGCTAAGGAAAAATACTCGCGAGCAGACATTTACGTGCTTTGGTGGGCCACAAGAAATGGTGTGGCAAACCAGAGCTGGCCCGCAGGCCTTGGATTTGATACAACTGGTGGAAAAAGGTTCTTGTGGTTGGTGACTTCACACATTCAAAAGACAGACAGCAGGTGCATCTTCAAAAATGAGAATAACTTAGAACTCCCTTTAGATTCAAAAAGTGAAACTTATATTGCCACACACAGAAATATATCATGATTTGAGCCAAGAGGAGATTCAATCAACATTATTTTTAATACAGAAATTAAGTAGTGTTTGTTTAATGAATCTGTAAAATATATCAGTTCCACTTTTTTAGTCAAACTGCTGGAAAAAAAATAAAAACATTTCTATGATTTCTTAATCATTTTTTGGATATGCACCTATATATGTGATACTCCCCCCCCCCCCCCAAAAAAACCCCAGAAAAGGCATTGACAAGCATATTCCGAATCAAGAAATACACAAGACATTTGAATAGCTCCTAAATTGTAAAATATCAATACGGTATTTTTATTTTTCAAAATTGCAGCAGAAATGTTTTATGCTTTCACACAATCGCACCATCCACCGAGTCAATATGAAAAAGAAAATGCCTCAATCAACCTGTTCCACTGTTGTTTCAGTGGGATTTTTTTTTTTTTTTTTTTGCAAAACTTCTTATTTTACCATCCAAAAATTTACATTTTTTTTCCAGGTGTTTGGCTGACATCAACTAAAATCTCTTATGTATATTGGATTAAATAGTGTGGCAAAGTAGCATGGTTTTGGAGAATGAACATTTGAGTGAGGGAACAGAAAACGCAACACGGAAGTTGAGGCCGTTGCAAAAGGGTTACTCAAGTGAAAATGCAGGTTGGCCAACTTTTTGATTTGCAACAGGACTGGGCCTTTGTCAAAGTCAATTTTTGTGGCAGCTACGAGAGCGGCATCACTTCTGCGACGTGACTAGTTCATATGAATGCACTCGTATTTATTTATTCGAAACGTAACTGACAAAAGAGCCCTTAAGCTGTGTGAAGCCAGCTGGATAACCTCCAAAATCTGTCCAAAGTAGAACTCGTCATGATTTACACAAGAAGCTGAAGCCTGACTAGAAGAATGGCAACTTGATTACAAAAAATAAAAATAAAAAATTAAACGGCCCTTGCAAGGGTGTTTCAAATGCTAAAAAAAAAAAAATTAAAAAGCAATACGCGGCATGAGATTAGTATAGCAAGTCTTCAATGGCAAACGCAAAAAACAAATGATTAATGGATCATTTCTTTTTTTTTATTATGCGAGAATAAAAGTGAAAGTAATTGAACCCTTTATTAGAGCACTTGTTGAAAGATTTATAAATTCAACATTCAAATCCCAGGAAATTATTGCAAGACATTAGAAAACTTTTTTTTTTCATTACCATGATATTAAAAATACTTGTTTTACATTTCTATCATTAAATGTAATTATACTTTGGCAACTGTTTTTTTTTTTCTAATTGGCCAGAAATCATCCGGTTCCGGTTCCTTGCCCTGTATAGGGCCACGTAATGATCAAGAATAAAAATTGAACCAAGAAGTGAAAGTGACTCATTCGTCAAATGGCAGGATGCTTGTCATTCTTTTGCTTTGATTTTTTTCTTATCAGGATGCAATTATATTTTGTTGAGTTTATGGCGATAGTTTTAAGCCATTGTTGGTTAAACAAAAAACTACTACAACAAAAAACTACAATGCGTAGAAGTGGTTGCAAAGAAAATATTAATTTAAGAAAAAAAAAATTACATACAACACCTCATGTTTTTTTTTTTTTGTAATTATTGTATTTTCTGGTCATTGTGAACAATGGAGGTAGAATCTTAATTTGCTCAGTTTTTTTTTTCTTCCCCAGTAACCTGTGAATCAAAACAAGCAGCCTTCAAAATAACTCAACCGAATTGGACCCTTTTAGGAAATTAGGGCCAGACGAAGGGGAAGGAGGGCAAGCGTTCTGAATGGCGGTTGGCTGGTGCTCAGTCATCTTAGCAATGTTGCATTATCTACACAATACGATCTCATCACCCTGGTGGTCAAACAATTAGCCAGGACGCTGTCCGAGAATTTCTGACGACGAAACAAGTAGACCGAGACGATTACAGTGGAGACTGGTTGAAATGATGACAAACAGCAAAAGAACGCCTTTTAAATATTAAAGTAGGTGAGCGAGCGAGACATACAACCAGCCTTGCTTCAGGACATCTATACAACAATAGAGTAATATCAGAAATGAAAGCAATAATGTGGTTAAATAAGTCAATGCAAGATCGAGGTAAATGCTATAAATCATAAGCTATCATCTCTCCCTTCTATTTACAGTAGTTGAACACATAGCTGGTTAGAGTGATGCTCGAGTGGAACATCTCGGAGAGCTGGTACGATATACCGCTCTCGGTCAAGTTCGAATCTCTTTATTTTTCCTTCAGCTAAGGTTGTTTTCTTTTTAATATGTAGTCCCTCCTGCTCTCCTTCGTTAGGATGTTCTCCTCAGCTCAACTTGTTCCGGGACAAATCTCTTTTTGTTGAAAAACAGAAAAAGAAATGCTACATTCACATTTCACAGGTTGTTCAGGTGGACAGCCAAAGTCCCTTTCTGTCTCGCCCCCGTTCTTTCTGCGTGGTCAATTCTGTACCTTCTCAACTTAAGTCCGACACTTCCAGTCAGAGAGCTACAAGTTGGTCCACAGCTAACCGCTACTTGCTCAAGCGCAGCCAAGAGCAAGGAGGCGGCGTCATATCCAAAGCTGCGCCGCATACAATTTGCTCCAGCACAGACCGCTGTTACTCGAGCGCCCCCTTAGCTACACGAGTTAAAATTAAGTCCCCAATTGACTGCTCTTGCTCATCGCCATATCCGAAGATTCGCCAGATACAAGCTGGTCCACCACCGACCTGCTGCTCATTGCTTGAGCGCCGCCTCGAACAAACATGGCATATCCAAAGCTCTCCTCCGTAGAAATGCATCTCCACTTCTTCATCTGCTCCCACACAGCTGTTGTTTCCTCCTACTGCTATGTCTCTCCATCTGGAACAATCCTGCAGGGTCATTAGTAGAGGTATTTGTGTGCTATGGTTTCGTGTGTGTGTGTGTGTGTGTGTGTATGCGTGTAAGCATGTGTGTTGTAATTATGTCCCGCTGGGGGCAAGATTCTTGCTGCGGTTATACACGTGTGGTAGAGTGTGTGTGCGTGGAGATGTGTGTGTGTGGCAAGTGCGTATTACTGTACGGGCTGTGGTGCGTGTATCCCTGGTGGGGATGGCCCATCCGCATCCCTACCACCGACCCGGGCGTCATGGGGGTCATGGGTGTGGCGGGGGTAACGGGGTGCGAGCCCGGCGTCACGGGTAGCGAGCCCGGGGTGAGCGAGGTCATGAGGGGGACGTCGTCGGGCGAGCGCCGCAGAGTGAGGGTGTAGTCAGGCGGGCAGGTGAGGCGCACCGTGTCCAGGGTGCTGTAGATGTCCTGCGTGTCCAAACCGTCCAGAGCGTCCAGCGTGTCCAGGGTGTGATGGTGGTGCGTGTTGTTCCTCTCGTCAGCTGACGCCACATCAGATTCCAGCTGCTTCACCTGCAACCATCAATCCAAGCATTAATTCCCGAACAGTTTTAAGCAGCGTTAAGACTAGATTTTCAAAACAGAGGGCTAAGAAATCTCAAATTATATATTCCTTTTGAAACGAATGGATATCCCATTAATCAAGCCCAGCAAAAAGTGTGGAGCAAAAATAGCACTTCATAATATTGTAAAAGACGGACAGAAAATACATAATTGCATAAAGTTACAAATAATAGTTTTTTTTTGTTACACTGCATCAATTGGTCATTGTGCTGCCCCTTCTGGTATTTCTGCCTTGGTCACATGGGCGCAGTTTAAGACAGATTGATATGTTGTTCAATCTATATGCTCACTCGTCTCTCAGCTCATCAGTGCGGCACAAATATCAGTCACTCTACACAGAGGACAAATAATAGATCACTGTGGGTACTGATATATTGTCTGCATAAATGTGTTGTCACAAAAAGATGCACGATTGGGGGTGGAACGCAGTCTCCAAGTGCCCACTTAACTGCGGAGAACTTTACATCATCCGCAAGTCGAGAGCTTTTTGCAGTCCCCTATAAACGTGTCTTGCATAGACTCCAGCAAGCGAGCCGCTTCACTTGGCTGGGAATCAAGTCACAAAGGTGCAAACACTCATTTCTGACTGCGCGCGTCGAAGTCTAGGAAAATACCAAAAGAAAAGACATGCGCACAGTTAGACGACACTTTGTGCCCGACTTGTACTGGGCATGTAACTAGGGCCCTACATGTCATATATTCAAAGCCAAAAAAAGATCCCTTAAACCACCCCATCAAACTTAAAAGAACTTCACCCCAACTGCCAGCCCACCTCAGCAAACAGTATAGCTTTACCTTGGAATAATCTTTGTACTTGTATTTAAAAAGATGACCTTGGTCACGTGACTCCAGCACAGCACCCCCCTTTGCCCATTTGTTTTCCTACATTTGGTTGAATCCCAAAACGTATAAATGAGCATGTCATGACAAACACTTTGCAGTGGTGTGAGCCGGAACCACAACAGGGAGAGAGTGAGCACATAGAACCGGGCCCATCGGGTTGTATTCATGACAATTATGCCATATGCTAATGCATGGTGACAGGTTCGTCTTCACGGACATTTTATTCAATCATCCAACCAATTTCTCAAGCGCTTGTCCTCATTAACATGACAGGTGATTGGTTGCCAGCCAATCACAAGGCTACATATATAAGCAAACATTCACACAATTACACAATTCAGAGTCTTACACCTAAAAGCAAGCATGCAGAATCATGCAAGCTCTATAGATCTTGTGTTCGTTTACTGCCATTTTCGTCCCGCAGTCACAATTATGAGTAACGCAAACATCACATCGGTAATGTGCTCATGGGGAGGGAAAAAAAGACAAAGTGTTGGATTTTAATTTGTCACACTAGATGTACCCGTGGGGGAAATAATAGATGCGGAAGAGGAGCGGATATTCCAAATAAAGAGGACACAAAAGCAGTTGCGCGGCAATCAGCAGAGCATGTCAGTTTGAAAGGAAATCTGGCATTTAGTGCTCGCTAACACCACGTGTGAGCCAACAAACAGAGCAAACAACAAGCCAAATAGTCCACAGATGACTTTAAATGGGAATCGAGTGAGGCACCTGGACACGACTCACATGTGCGCATGTGCCCAAACACACACACACACACACACACACACACACACACACACATACACACACACACATACACACACACACATACACACACACATCTTCTCGCTCCAATGGCATGCTATCTTTTGCAGATGTGCTCCAATGGCAGCTGATCCACTGACAAGAGAGCACCATAAAGATACTCACGCACAAACCCCTCACATGGCTTTGTGTTACTTGTAATGAAATTGTTTGATTAATTACATTACTGAAACGTTTATGTGGCCACTGGTTCCAGACGCCCCCCCCCCCGACCCCCACCTCATGGTCTGGCATTGAACCTGGACTGGCCTGTGAGAAGCAAAATGGTGCCCCAAGGCAATTCTAAGACTCAAAGGGGACACACTGTACAAACATTCAACTCAGAGTTACCCACTTTCGTGTTTCTGAAGTCTGGCAACAGAATCATAAAGGGGTACTCAAAAGAATTCTTTTTGGTACTCTTGTGGCACCAACCGCAGTGGTCAAAAGATGGAGCGGTACTCGCTGCACTCTTATGATCGATTGGCGGCGATTTGTCAAAACAGGGTTGAAGAAGAACAGAAACAAATCAAACCAAAGTGTGACTTTTCTGCAACACAGTTTGTCTCCTCGTAATAAACGGCCACAAGCCGAGAAGAAAGATGACGGAAACGCCAGCCAAGATCAAGGTTAAATCATTCCATTGAACACGGACAAAAACCGCTGACTCACCTGTAATGACATGAGTCCTTCACCCTGAAGGTGAGCGGCGACATCGGCGGCCGTGATATCTCGCCGCGGGGGAGGGAGCGGACGTGGCCGGCGATGCTCCAGCCGCCTCTTGTCTTTCTTGTAGAGTAGAGCGGCGAACGCCAAGATGTTCAGAAACAACAGCGAGGCTCCCACCGCGATGGTCACGGAGAGTTCTGTTGAATAGTCCTCGTTGGCGACATGGACTCCGTTCTCGCCGCCGCCGCCCTGTCCTAGAGCTGACTCGGGAGGCTGTTGCGTACCTCCTTGGGATCCCGGGTGGCGGGTGCTGCTCGGAGGCCATCCCTTGGAGAGGCGCTTGGTGTAGGAATAAGGAGTGTCGTCCTGCGGAGAGGGGCTGTGCGTAAAAGAGGACACCGACTGGAGGAGCTCGTTCACGTGGTGTAGGTGAGGAACCAGTTGGAGCCAGAAGGAGATCTTGGTCGCTCGATAGTGGTCTCGGACGCGAGGCTTCAGACCGATGTGGAGGTAGAGCTGCTCTTTCGGGGTGTACTTAGACCAGGCAACCTCCTCAAAGCGGTTCGGTTTCGTGTGGATGAACTTGGTGTCTTGGGGAACAGGCTGGTTGGGGTCCCTGGAAAGGGAGACATACAATATTTGAAGTTTCTGCAGTATGTTGGCGCAAAGTCAAAAAAGGTGTTGTCAGACTCAACGATTTGAAATACAGGATTACCTGAACATGCAACAAGTTAATTGTCATTGCGGTATTATTTAATACAAGCAAAACCTTAGCTTTGTTTGAAGCAATGAAAGAGGTAGCCCTTTCTTTCCCTTACTGGAGAAAGCTCAACATATTGCAAAGAAACCTGTCATGAAAGAAGGTTGTTAGCCAGCTCTCTGTTCCAAATTATACCCTTACCCCAGTAATCTTGGAACTCTTTGAAGGACACTACTGATGATTCACTCAAAGTGGAGCAGACAAGCTCTTTAGAATCGTTGCTAGTAATTCATGGAAATCCAGCGCAAATTATTAGAATGGATGACAAACATCCGCACTGGATCTGCTTGTTTGGCTTTAAAAAGCCAAAGAAGATTTCATTCTTGTCCCGTTCTTTAATATAACTTTTTTTTTTCAGGAACGTCAGATGACATTATCGAACATCTCCATCGTGCTTTTTGCATGCAAACTGACGCACAATTGGAATACTACGAGAGTTTGACTAATAGGGCATTTCTGTGAAAGGTCTTCTTTCAACATTGACAAGGAGGTCAAAAGAAGCAGGGGCCTCATATACAGAGGATGGTGCGTGCAAAAATATGGCTGGCGCACTTTTCCACACTCATGTTCAGATGCGTCAAGTGTGAAAGGATCGTGGAAATGTGCGACCAACCACCAACCAGGCATCGTTTATCCTGATTTGCATATTTATATAAGTCGGTGGACAGGGAAGAGTCTGGTAGCGCTAACATTTTCGCATTGATTGAGAAAGGAATGCGTTTGGCTTCATGTGTACGAGGAGACTCACGCATCTGGATTATTATTTTTTTTTTTTTTGTGTGTTCGATATTTTCTGCACCTGGTTATATGGCGTATTTTAGTATGAAAGCCACGCAAGTCTCTGTACAATGAGGCCCCTGGACTTTGGATGACACTTGGAAGAATCCAGGTTTTACTCAGAAACAACAAAAAAGGGAACGCTATAAATCTTGAGGTACAGAAAAGGATATCCAAGGAAGATTTGAGAAGTCCCAGCACGCCATTCTTTGAAGTCATTTCGAAGTCCACAGCTTTCTGTACCACAACCCATAAATAAATGTTCTCTTCTGACAATACGTTCAGGTTCACAGGACGGGAATCTATCCCACCTGACTTCATGATTCTAAGGCAGACTTCACCTTGGATGGCTAACCAGTCAAACTCAAGATTCAAACATTGAACTCGAAGACAGATAAGCTAACCAACAGGCCGCCAATGCTGTCTGTCAGGAGCATCGTATTTTCCTCATGTTCTTCCAATCAATGGATTTCGGACCTTCCTTACGCTTACGTGGTACCCTTGACAGCCAAATGAAGAGATTTTGTCCGAGGGAAACCGTCAACTCCAAATGAAAAGCTACATAACTTAACTTTAACGTGAAGAAATCAATTTACTCTCTCGTGCCTATTAAGACAACATGAACTCAACATTGACAAATGCGTGTTACCGCCATAGTAATGACTCGGCAAATCAAATCCAAAAGCCCTTCTTAAATACTTCAATAACTACAGGCTTCACATGTGAACACCCTGCATTAAAATTGAACCAAGGCATGGTAAATATCCATTTCACATTCCGGTCGAACAACACGGGCGCAATCAAGTATTATTCATTCATGTGTTTTTGCATTAGGAAATGTCAGGAGAGCCGCCGAAGACTTTTTTTCCGCCCGACCTTGCGCACACCCTCTTAGGACTTTCTGTCATCAATAGAGTGGCCGAACATCTTTTCAATCAATAATCAAGTAACGCAAGACAAGACAATGATCGTACTCTTGAGAAAAAAAAAAAATGTTTCCCGCAGAGAAAGCCAATATGTGATTCTGCTAGCATGTAACTGCTTTTGATCTTGATTGTATACTTTGAGTCTTGGTGGTATTTCAGAACATTGCTGTACATCCAGGCAGAGGCACGTGGTAAAAAAAAAAAAAAAAATTGTGTGATTCTTATGGCATCTGCTGCTTTTTCCACAGCTGTAATTGACACTTTCTCCCTTAAAACTCCAAATTGAAAGCTTTGGGGTTTTTTTTTTTTTTTTGCAATGAGGCATATGCCCATACAGTGAACTGTTTTTTCTGCCATGGCACGTTGTTCTAATTCCGTGTGCCCCGACTGACAACATTTCTCTGTGATTTAGATGAAGGCCGCTCTGTAATACTTTGTACAAAGTGCGCAAGAGTCTCGGTGGAGCGTGCCTCCAATGGATTAATTACTGGGAACGACTCACTTGGAGCGCTGAAAGACGGTCCAAACACAACCAATGCTTTTATCTCGAATGTGTTGTCAGCGCAAAGCGATAAAAGGTCCCCTCATAAGCTTGTATTGTCACATTTTGACCGTTTTCATGTGGAGTCTTTCTGGATTTTCCACGGCCACTAATGTACTTCCACTTTGAGATAATTAAATTGGATCTACAGAAACATTTTTCAACAAGTGGCAGTTCATTTTCATATGATATTATAAAGGAGGCAGGAATAACGGCGCCCTCTTCTTTTATTACGTCGCTTCGGCTTTCATTGGTGAAAAGTGGTTTGAAAAGGCATCTCGGATTCGCCCAGTCGCAGTCCAAAGAAAAGCTTCAAGATGCTGTTGTGACAAACGGCATTTAAATCACGATGCACTTTTCAAGTGTCATTTGTTTGCTTTCCGGATTACATTAAGGTCAAGTTTAGTCATATCTTTTGCTTGTCTGGTCGTGACGTTGGCACAATTTGAATTTCAATATGAAGGTAGTGGAAAAATATACGCAAAAAAGAAAACGAAACTTCAAACTGCAATCATGCGTGAAAAACCCGAGAGTCTTAAGTTCATTGAGCGTCTGCTTTTTGCATGTGTTCTTTGTTTATTTATTTTTTTAATGATTCCGCCACAGCATTGTACCAGTAATAGCGAAGAGGAAAACTGTGATGACAACCACATATCATTCCATCTTCTAAACAGCAAAAAAAAAAAAAATCAAGCAAAGAAATGACGAATATATGACTAAATTTAAGCAAAAATATCTGCCAATATAACAGGAAATTCTGACTTGGCAAAACAGCTAAACGTAGCTCATCCCAAAATCCCCCTCGGGTGTTGAAAAATTAATGTATTCATAGCACCTACTACACCTGAGGCATTATTCACTTCTTTTTAATTTTCTTTAATTTCCGGCTAAACACGACATTCTGATTAATCTTGTTTAAGTGGAATGTGAATTAAGCAGCAAAAGCCACCTGTCATCTCAGAGGGCGGCCATTTTGTCACTTGCTGTGCACGGAAAATGACATCACAATGCTCAAAGCTCAGTTAATGAATATTCACGGCTCAGCTTTCGAAGGTCACATGACCAAAATCGTAGAACAGGTGTATAAGTAGAATATACTGTATATCTATTTTAAAAATTAATCTGGATCCAGATTGTTTTGTGCAGCCACTTGATGAAATAAAATGGAGTAAATTCAACACCTAGGCTCCAGCACCCCCGCGACCTTTGTGAGGATAAGCGGATTAGAAAATGGATGTATGGATGGATAAATTCAACACCATTTTTTTTCTAGTGTAAGAAGAAATACCTTGACAGACAAAAGCAGATTTTGGTTTGAGATATTCAAGCTCAGATTTTATGATTTGCAGTGTATGGCACTTGTCCTCCTTCGGGTCATGGGTGAGCACACTGCCTGCGTGTTAAGTCAGGCGGGCGAATCACGATACTATCAGTGATCCAAGATGTCATTAAGGCATTAAATAAAAAACTGCTGATCAACAAGTGCACGACGATTATACTGGTCAGTTGTTTCTCATGTTAATGATGTGGGAAAAGAAGTTGCCTCAATGCCTGTTGCTGTTCAATAGAGCACACCTAAGTTAAATGTAAATTATCTTCATAAATGTGTAAACGTATATAGCATCAAGCACAAAGCAAACCTGAACATGACCAGAGAAGTATTCCATCAAAATTATTATTTTTTTCCTATTTGTAAATCGACTTAGCTTTAAAGGGTAAGAAGTTTTATTTCTTGGTCGTTTTATTCAAATATACACTTGTATGAAACGAAGAAAGTTAAAACCTTACTAAAAACATCGCTAGTACAGTTTAAAGTTTTCTAATGTTAGCGTTCGCTTGACGTTGTAGCTTTACGGAAAAAATGAATTTTCGAAATTACAACAACCAGCGTTTGAGAACGGATTCTTTTCAGCTTTGGAGGTTCCGCTGTAATGATGGCTTGTGAGAACAGGCTGTTCATTGAGCAGGGGTGGCAGAGGTGGTCAGTGCGGGCCAATGCGGCATCTTGCGTCTAAAATTTAGACTCTAAATCATCCCTGACGTGCGTCCCGGTGTGTTTATGAGTGACCTTGTCCCGACTGGAGAGTGTGTCATTTTGTTTGGTGTGTTTAGCATTGTCTATGAAGGATGCACACACGCTTCAGGAGGCCGGCAGAATAAGGCTAAGCCAACAACAACGTATAGTAACGCACTGCACAATGACAACAGGCATGGTATTCGACAGTAGTGTATAATAAATGTATTGTATGTGCACATTGATGGGCTGTTTGGGCCTATCTGTGTCTTATAAAACAAGCACTTGCTATTGACGTGCCTGAGAATGCAACAAAGAAAATGTGATTTCATGTGAGGAGGTGTTTGGGTTTTACGAGCAAAGGCGGCAGGAATCTTGGCTCTTATTTCTCTCATGGAAGAAATTTGCTCTTGTGCTGCCCACACAGGCAGCGTGTATTCACAATGTGAAATCTTTTTTCTCCTTTCTTTACAATGAATGTCCATTTTTTCTTTATTCTAGTAGAGCATATTTTCAATTCTATAGTGGGAATCTTTGGGCTTTCACTTAGTTGGTGAGATATTGATTTATTTGCAAATAATGTATCATTGTCCCTCTATCTATGCTGGCGATTTATAATGACATCAAGAACAAATAAATGATCTTCTATAATATGGCAAAAAGGATGAAATTGATATTTGTATCCTCTTTTTGTGACAAGTGTGTTTGGTGGTGTAACGTGTGATTTTTCAAACTTGAAATATGTGCCTTGGCTCAATTAAGATTGGGAATCACTGCTCTAGCTCACCCGCAACCCCAAGGAGGACTCGCGCTAGATACACGTTCACAGAATACTGTTCTGTGACTCACAAGGTAGTCGATATAACAGAGCATAGTCAATTTTTGCTCAAATGATGAAGCTTAACTTTAATGTTAATTTTATGTTTGCTTTTTCTTATTTTCCGGGTGAAGATTGAAGAATGACATTTATGAGCATTAAAAAGACTGCGTGTGAGAATGTCGTGGAACAAGGTCAAACAAGCCCTTGCAGTGTGCTTTTTTTCAGGAAATTCACTAAAAATAAACCAACGAGAAAGTACATTTGGGTATGGTACCAAACATTCAGAGAGGAATGAAAAAAGGGAAATGTTTCGTCTCACAGGCGGTGCTCATATTGCTTTCTGTGAAGCTTTATGAAATCGGTGAGAAAACCCATTTGAACATATTGTTTTAGCTTTGATGAATACATCTTTTATTTTTCAACATGAGACCGACTTTAAATTTTGTTTCGCTGACATGTAGTTGTGTACATATATTCCACTTTTTTTTTTTTTTTTTTTTTTTTGCAACACCCAGTATAATGTAATAATCAGTGCTCCGTATTTTTATGGCTGCTATATTGAGATGGGGAAAAAGGTCTCCAGTAAATACGCCCATGCATGGAAGTAACTGTAGTCTGGCCAAAGGGGGGCTAGCAAAGTTGCGCACTGCAGCTTTAAAAAAAAACCAAAAAAAAAAAACAAATTACAAATGGATGCGTGTGTCTTGAAGGGCTGATATAAATAGATGTGAAGAATGCTGAAGCTGTGCTTTTGTCTTTTGGCTTCTTGCAGTAGTCAGTTAAAAGACACAACATCTCCTCGGAGGGCAAATCAATCCTTCGCGCATCCGTGTGCTTTTGTAAACACTCACCCCGTCTTGGCAAAGTTGGTCCAGTAGGTCATCACCACGGCGCTAAGCATCACATCGTTCTTGGAGAAGTTACAGTTGAACAGATCGGTGGGACCCACCATGGGCACGCCAAATACATACGGCACCTACGCCACACACACACACACACACACACACACACACACACACACACACACAAAGATGTCAGTGGGAGGGGGCATTTAGTGTGACAGGTTACATTCTCTTGACAGGAAACCTAAGTTTAAATGACTCATGGCAAAATGTGATGTCACAGTGTCAGCGGAGGTAGACACGTCTTCATGCTTGAGGGAGCTGAAAGTCATTTCTCTAAACTCATCTTCAGCTTGACAGGTCGCGTCTAATCATTTGGGAACTGAGATCCAGTGCGACCGTGTCCTACTATTCGCAGAGCTGCACGTATGCACAGACGCACACATAGTGAGTGCTGAGTGTGGACTTTGAAAGTATTTGAGTGTTTAGGATTACAATAGTTTTGTATTTTTCATCATAGTTTTTATTTTGGTTTGACTTTTGTTTTCAGTTAGTTTTAATTCATTTTTAAAGTGGGTTTCTTATATTTTATTGAAATTGATGCTCCATTTTGCTTTAGTTTTAGAATTAGTTTTCGTTTTTTTTTTTTAGTCTATGGAGTATTTGTCGAGTGCAAAATGAAAAATGGGGCCATTAACTAATGTGTAATAAAGTAAGCTTTGTGCTTCCTGTACAATAGGTGGCAGTATGCACCAAAGAGCTGTAATTTACCAATGAACCAAGAAGAAGAAGAAGCAGACCACGAGCATTTATGGACAGGTGTTGGAGTACAATCGACTTGGATTGGAATTCACCTTGGCAACAATGCAAAGCAACATTCTGGTTAGGATTAGCAATTTTAAATTTTGAATTGAAACCGATTGGCGTTTTAGGGGTTAAAACAGTTGCAGGCAGCCACCAGCATGCCTCCACTTTACTTTTACAGGTCAGTAGATTGGCAAATAAGTGTATATGAAATGTATGTTCGTGTATGTGTGTGTAGAACTCCCATCCTATGATATAGATACACTGACATATAGTGCACCCCATTTATCATTTTTATCACAGTGGATTTTATTATCTGTTGGACAATGACATTTTTAGAGAGGGGGGTGTTTGACAGACTGATGATAGCAAGATTAGCGGACCGGTGAAATTTTCTCTCGGGAATGCGGTTAAAATAACATGACGGACTGACCGACTAACCATTACAGTTTGGTTCAGCTTGAAAAATTGACGGCCAGGCCACTGACGGATGACAAATGACAGACTGGCAACATTTTGTAAAATGCCGACTTCTGTTAAAGCCCAAACATGACTGAATCCAGTAATTTTTTATAGATTCACCCGCTTGCGTATTGGAGTAAGTTGCTATTTTTATCATTCATCCATAGAATTACAAATTTGGATGTTTCATTTGTCAGATACTTAATATAGTCCCAGGTAAATATACAAAAAATGTCTGAAAAGGGAATACAGTATTGAAAACTGTGTGAATTGAAAAGCCTTCACGCCGGTTAGGTATAATAAGCAGCTCTTCTAAAGTCACCAAACATTCTCTGAATCTTTTAAATCTCTTTAACCATTAATCTTTTACACATCCTCAGTCTAGCATCAACAATAAAAAAATCCAATCTCCACGTTGTGGGTTGAGCGGATGACAGTGTGCTACTGCTCACACGAGATTTGCGGTTTGCCAGTTTTATTATCACTGTAATATATAATATTTTCCACAAGCGTGATTATTACCGCAGGCAACCATGAGCGCAACACCTCTCCTCTGTTGCTAGATTTATGTTGATCAACCACAAGAAGCAGTCAGGCACATCAGACCCCTTAGCTGCAGCTACGCTAACATTAGCATGTCCGACCCGAGAAGCGCGGTCCGTTTAATGGAGTCGTAAAAGAGAGGCGGAAGAAAGAGCTACATATTTATGAAGCTGACGACGAAAAAACTGTGTGTAGGGTCGGCCTTATCGGCACACTTTCAGGATTGCGGCGTGCAGGTGGGCGGGAAGAGATGCTGCCGCAGTCCATCTCCATTAACTGCTAGCATTCTGCCTTTAGATACTAAAGTCTTCTAAAAACATATAGTTTGTTCTTGTATAATAAATAAGTCTGGTGTGAAACAATCTGATATTGAAAATGTATGAGCTCGGCAAGTTTTGACCACAATTATTGTTGAGTTGAACTTCAATTTGGTTGGCTTACAAAGTAAAACCTATGTGCTCGGTGTTCCTCCCTCAAAGTACTGCTGGTATCAAGCTCATGCAATCATTGGACGATCTCACATGTCAATCATTGTCACAGTGCCCCTCTTTCAAGGTGAAATTTCCCCTCAGCTGTCAAAAAGTGAACATGCTTCCTTAATGTATACAATTAACGGTAAAGAATATGACTTAATGCTTAGCATGACACAAGAATTGGGGCTCAAATCTTGAGTTTACATGCTCTCTCAGAACTTGCCTCTCGCCCTGATTTTGGGCGTGAGGCGGGGTACACCCTGGACTGGCCGTCAGCTAATCACTGGGCACATATAGACAAAAAAATCATTCACACTCGGATTAACACCTATGGGATTGGAATCCCCAAAAAATCTTGGAATTTTGGAGCGTTATTTTTCACCAAACAATCAATACATCTCCAAATCATAGAACATTTATTTGTGTTTTCAGCCCCTAAATTTCCATGATCATTTTTTTTCCCGTTTTTAGTTGCACAGAGCGTAAGAAATGACATTCAGACAAAATGCTCATTTGTGACCACAAAATGTTGCGCACAAAATACAAATTTGGGGTTTAAGATCATTCCTATGAACAACTTGGACACCTAGGTAAGCATATGGAGCATACTTTTGCTAGAAATAATACCGTAGCAATACACAATGAATAATTCCTTGTGATGGCAAGCTTTTCAGAATATCTTTACTGCTCATCCCCAGCCTCAAATTAAATTCAACACTATCCTCAGCCATTGTATTGCTCTGGTCACAGATGGTGTGCTTGATTTGCTTATCCAACTGGCCACAATGAAGCAACAGTTATTTTACTGCCACAAATTAGTATTGGGTGCCCACATTATTCCTTAGTTATTTATTGCAGTATTTTGTGGCCATAATTGAAAAATATTTCCCAAATGTCATGTCTGGGACTCACAAAATAACAAAAACAGTTCAATATAAGGATTTAACAGGATAAGGAGGTAAGGATTTAATATCTTACCTCATCACCGTGTGCGGAGTCTGCCCAGGGGGGCGTGGCTTCGCTCTGGCAGTGGTGGTAAAAGGAGTAGAAGTAGGTGGGTGAGCCGTACTGTGCGTGGAGGTCCGCCGTGGCGATTGCCGGAGCCACCCACTGGTGGTCTGTGAACAGCGCCACCAGAGTCTTCCGTCGGGTCTCGGCATTGTCACGGTCGGCCCAGTCCGTGTACATGAACCTTTGGGAGAGAAACACGAAAGGCATGCTAGTTGAGCCAATCAATTCAGGACATTATCGATCAATCATTCACCACGAAAATACATGACAACATAGATTTTTGTGTCGGCCAGTGAACAGCTGAAAAATATGGTGGCTTCAAGTCATCAGAAATGCTCCGTTGAATGTAAACTAGTTGCCATGTCGCATGCGGTTGCAGGAAACAGAAGAAACAAGCGCCATTTGCGAGTCATTTTCCAACAGTTGCTTAGCAACGTGATTGTAACAAACCATCGCTTAAAATGAGTCCTTTAGCACTCAAGCGAAATAGACATGACGTGCTAATGTATCATGACGCTGTTTTCCTATTCAGCCTCTATGTTAAGATAATAAAATCCTAAAAGAAAACATTACAACGAACTTGAGCCAATTTAGGGACTGAGACGAACAAAAGTTAACAAGAAAAATGTATCAGACTTATAATCAAAACTAGATGTTTGCAATTTTCTGAAAGGCTGAAATGCTGAATGGAAAGACATGGAATGATTTTGATTGATATTGAAAAATATGGAGAAAGATTGAGAAATATACAATGATGTGAAATGTTATCGAATGTAACGAATGCTTTTTCAAATGTGTCATTGGGAATCAATGTGTAATTTTCTTGTTTAAAACCCTATCCTTAGTTTAAAACCCTACTTGAAAATCCCACTTGAACCCTTGTTTAAAACTCTCCTTTGAAATCCTAACCCTAATTTGTAACCCTTCTTACAATACCTACTTTGAAACGCTAACTACAGTATAGTGTTTTTAACGCTTATTAGAAACTCTAACCCAGAGTTAAAACCCTACTTTGAAACCCAAACCCTAGTTCAAAACTCGACCTTGAAACCTTCACCCTAGTTTAAAACCCTACTTTGAAACCCAAACGCTACTTTAAATGCAAGATTACTTTAAAACCTTAGGTCACACATTCTCACATCTGAATTATTTATTTCTAATTTGTAAAACATTAACCGTCCTTTGAAAGATGTAAAACGGCGACACTACGACTTAAAAACATGATGGAAACATTTTTACCTGATACTCTCTCTGAGCGTATCGCGGCCCTCCGGGTATCCATACAGGCTATCCACAAAGTCCGACACGGCGAAGTCGAAGTCCTCGGCCGTGACGCCGTCCTCGGAGTCCACGATGCCCTCCACGAACTTCACCCCCTCGCCCTGATTCACCCCCAGCATCACGTCGTAGTTGAGAAACTCCCCCTGCTCCATCAGGATCTGCGGGTCGTCCGGTATCACATCCCCGTCGATGACCGGCGCGAAAGCCGTGTGGTACTTGGCCGGCGTGACGTGCTGCTCCACGAGCTCCCTGTAGCTGCGGCCCTGGAGGCAGGCCACCAGTTGGGTGCTGTCGTCGATGCCGCAGCCCACCCGCTCCCCCAGCTGTCGCGCGTACTTGCTGGGCTGGTAGTTGACAGCCCAACTGGCTAAAGCGCTGCCGCTCTGGATGATGGCCCTGTGAAACAAATCTGAAGCAGACAGGAAGACAAATTGTAATCACGTTCCGAGGAGGATGTGTGTGTGTGTGTGTGTGTGTGTGTGTGTGTGTGTGTATTATTATTGTGTTTAGAATTTAAACTGTGGGGTGATGAATAGCACTCTGGAAAATTGGCTGTCATGTCTGCCACACAGCTGTCACGTTTAGAGTTTGAATATTGTCTCTGGCTACTATCCATCATTTTTATTTATTTAGTATTTTTTTTTTAACTGTTACTTATTGAACTAAAAGAATGTGGCTAACATGCTGACTGCAGCTTTAGTTATTTACTCACCCTCAGAGTAGTGAGACAAAGTGAGGAGACTGTGTTACTTATTGAACTAAAAGAATGTGGCTAACATGGTGACTGCAGCTTAGTTATTTACTTACCCTCAGAGTAGTGAGACAAAGTGAGAAGACTAACGCAAGAAGCGCCGGCTCCGGATCCGAACACGGTCACCCTGTTTGGGTCTCCTCCGAAGGCCGCGATATTCTCCTTGACCCAGCGCAGAGCTTGGATCTGGTCCAGTAGGCCATAGTTGCCCTTGGCGGCCTGGTCCCCCGTGCTCAGAAATCCTGCGGAGGCACACACTGTGTCAACACACCGTGTGTATCATCATATTCAATAATGTACACAATTCACGCTGAAGGTGTGTAGCTGCTTGGAATGTAACCCAAACCGTTTTTTCAAATCCCTTATTTGAAAGACTAATCTATTTTGCACCCTGAACCCATGCTGGATCGTATCATTTGAAAACCTCAACCTGGTTAGAAACAATTACCTTATTCTATTTTAAGATGAAATAGAAAAAAATCTTTGCTTGACACCATATCCTATCTTGAAACCCCAATTTCAATCCCATACACTTGCTTGAAACCCTAATTATGGACCTTAACTCGCAGCTGAAAAGCAAGCTTGAAGCCCTGATTTCAAACTTTAAACATGTCTTGTAACCCCAATTTGAAACCCTTTACAAGTCGAACCTTGAACCCCAAACCTTTACTTCAACCTTAACTTAAAACCCTAATTCTGTCTTGAAACCCTAATACTAAACCCCAACTTAAAATCTAACCCTGGCTTCAAACCCTAATCTTAGACGAAATTTGGAAGCCAAGCGCTGTCTTGAGACTGTTCTTATGAACCCTAACTTCAAACCCGCACCCGACCATAAAGGCCTTTCTTTTACACTTTGCTTGAAACCTTAACTCTGTCTTGAAACTCTTAATTTCCAAATATATCTCTCGGCTTTCAAAACATCCTCGGGCTAGCTGGCTTCCACCATTGGACACAATTTCAACACTCTGCTTTTAAAGAATCTCATCTGTGCAGAAGCTCATTCAGTGCAATGAGAGAAGAATGAATGAGAAAAAAAAAAGTGAAACTCATTCATTTTATAACCCACACCAGTAATCCTCTCAAACAAGCAGCATATTAATGGCCAATTAAAGCTGGTTTCCTTTTTTGGGTCGCTTTGAATCTTCTGTATGCGTTCACACTAAAATCTGGGTCAGCATTGGAATTTTGTAAGACTGTTCAAGATATGCTCGAGTTCCCGCCGAATACGATTAGGAAGAGGAGAAAGAAACTGCGTGATTTGCATCCGCCGGCTCACCTCACACATCCAACAAGTTTGACGAAGAACGGGTGAAGACGCCGTCACCCGTGATGGAGGATGATGATGATGATGATGATGATGATGATGAACATGATCTTAATAGAGGTGATGTAAACACAGAAGACGCAGATGATTAAAACACAAACGGGATCGTTCTGGTCGACCTGAATAGTCATTAAAATTCCAGCCATTCAACAAACTTAATGAACCATTTTTATTTTTATTTTTTTGGGGTATACATCCATGAAGAAGCAGCAGATTTGTGTCATTTGTTAAAACCGATGAGCCTCTCCTCAGCTCAAATCATTGGGGCCCAAGTACCAGGCGATGAGAAGGCCTGCTTGAAATGGCTTTACATAATTCTTTTGACAAATGAATCGCCATTTGGAGGATCCAACAATCCTGAAAACTCATTCAGTTTTGCAAACGCCACGGTTGGGTCTCAGGGGCAGCAGTATCAGCAGGAAAGTCCAGACTATACCTTCTACAGAGACTTCAGTCTTTGTGAGGAGTCCTGAGGTTTGTTGTTGAATTAATATGGGACAGCCCCATTAGTTTTCACCAAGCAATATTCTTTCAAATCTAAATGAGTGCAATCCTTCACCTAAATATTTTTGAAGAAATTAAGAGTAAATGTGAATTGAGCCTGCAACATTTTTTAAGATTCTAGCCCCACTCAATCCCTTCATGTATCCCATCTCCAAATGGTATGTGCCCAAACACCTCGCCGGGCTCCTCTCGATGCGGACGTGCAGCGGCTCTACTTTTAGTCCATCGCAGATGACCGAGCTTCTCACCTTATCTCTAAGGGAGACCACAGACACTCTGCGGAGGAATCTTATTTCGGCCGCTTGTGTCCGCAATTTTGCTGGCTCGGTCATGACCCACAACCCATGATCACAGGTGAGCGACGGGCAAATCGAGAGCTTCACCTTTTCAACTCCCGTTTTCATCACAACAGACGGATAGAGAGAGTCTGCACCTCAGCACACGCTGCGCCAATCTGCCTGTCGATCACCCGCTCCACTCTTCCCTCACTTGTGAACAAGAGCCCAAGAAACTTGAACGAGGATCTCCTCCCCAACAGGGAAAGCACTGCACCCTTTTCCCGTTGAGAAAGATTTAGAAGAGATTTCGAAGTGCTGATTTTCATGCGACCAATCACAATTTCACAATGACTAAGTGAATTTTGAATTCAAATGAGAGCATCATTAGTTTTTTTTCTCCCAAAAACTGCACTCGAAAAATGGGTGACGCCATTTGTGAAGCTTTTGTAAAACCAAGGCATCCAACATGGACGGAACATGGGATCAATGTTTCATGATCGTTGAAGCAATCCTCAAAGGCCCAGTCAGCGTTACATATCACTGTGATTTCATTGTTGAATATTTTAATTGTAAAAACCTCAGCCACAGTCATTGGGCTTGAACATCTTCGCAGAGATACGCGCCTCCACCTTGGGCAAAATTATCTTCATGATTTGCATGTGGAACTGCTCTCAAAGCTGGAATATATAATATGCTTTTTAATTATTTAAGGAAACTGAGCACATAAATGCTTCTCGCATACATTTTTTGAACTACATATTTAATACCACTTCAGGGGAAAATGATTACTAATCACTAATGAGAAAACGTGCTGTGTCAGCTCGCAAACCTTGTGAACACATTGGAGAAGTAGTGGGCGCGAATGGCATCATCATTATTCATGGAAATAGAGGTGTAATGTATGATTACTTAAAGAAAATAATGTGTTCGCGCAAAAGTATACAATGTAACATATCTGCTTATACGCTCAGTGGCCCACATAAAAATGATGCCAGTCGTGTTTTTTTTTTTTTTAATTATTATTATTTGTGTTTTATCAATGCGGTCAGGATTACATCATATTCAATCAATGGAGGCTTTGTGCACTAACCCGTCAAGATAAAGTTAACACATTGCAACAGGTGTCGTACAAGACAAGATTAATTAATATTAGGATGGCTCATTTAGCTTTATGACAGGTGCATTATAGTATTAATAAGATAAGAAAACCTTTATTTGTCTCACAATGGAATGTACAGTATTAAATGTTTCTATATTATATAAGAATAGATTGTATTTCATTACATTCCATTACATTACAGTCATGCGTCAGCATGTTGACATTGGGCTAAATTTGGTGGGCAGGCTGGGTTGCTAGGGCATATTTTTCACTTGATTCCATTCATTTTAATACAATATTTGTTGTATTAATTGAACATGTTTGTAAAATCACTTAATCATTTGTGTGTATGATATGTTCAGGTATGTACGTGCTGACCTTTCTGCTTGTCTGCAGCTTTTTCAGTCCAATTCCCACCCCCCAAAAAAATTAGCTCCGCTCATCCGGTTTAATTCTCATTCAGCAAGTGTGCAATGATATTAGCGGGCCAAAAATAGCATCATTGGTAATTATACTGATGCTGCTCCTCTCTAAAGGGCAGAGTGGTAAATAAAAAAAAAATGGTAAAGTTCAGCATGCATTGTTTGCATACAAACAAATGTTTTACGGAGGATACAGCACACTCATTTAGAACAGTAAAAAAATGAACACACGGTGTGCAGGGTGCCCAGATCGTTTACTGTATTTCCTCAAACGGCCTGAGCTCTAAGAGAGGCTGGACGCAAACTAATCAATACACAACCAAACACACACCACACTTGGCAGGCCACAGAAAGAAAAACAAGCATCCACGCTCGCATTCACAGCTAAGGCAGAGGGAAACATGACAAGCATGAGCAGAACATTTGAAATGCAAAAAAACTAAGATTCTTATCCGCCGTTCTTTGCTGAATAACCCAACACTTTGCTGGTTTTGTGCTCAAGCCAGAGCCATGTCTAAAATAAAAAAATATATTGCTATGGTGCCATCTGGTGGCATCTTGATGCCAAGCAGCTATGTTGAACTGAAAGAGGCGCTTCTTTTCGTCATAGCTCTTTCTAATTGAAAAAAGCTGAAGCCTATCCCAGCTGACTAGACAAGAGGTGGAGTGTGTTATCATTTATTTGTCAAAAACAATCTTCTTTAGCAAATGGATATGTGCAAATACAATCCTCCGCCTCCATAAATGCCCTGGCCGAACACATCCCTAGAACTTAGTTCAGTTGAGTAAACACCCCTTGCCTCTATATGAGCAAATATGTTATGTATCATTCTATGTAATGCTGAAATTGGGGATGTACCAAATACCAATACGGGTAAAGTATTGAGTCCATACCGGCCTTATTATATGGTATCAGGTAATCATAAAGGCTGCCAATGCCAGCCATTGATACTTTCGGTAAAAATAAATTTAAAAATAAAAAATCCTAATGTGACATTGAGTCGGTCCTCCTCAGCAGTAGTTGGGGGCTAGAGCGCAGCAGTTTGATACATCTTGCACACTTTTGCACATCATTTCCGAGTACGGTATTACTTTACCGAGTACGCCCAAGCGGTAGTTGAGCGTGATGACGATGACGTTGCCGTAGCTCGCCAACACGCTTCCGTCCATCATGTTGCCGGTGCCTTCTGTGTATGAGCCGCCGTGGACGTAGACCATCACGGGCCTCTGCCCACCCTCCTCGTGAATGTCTGAGAGAAGAGAGAGAATGAATTTGCGTGTGTGTGTGTGTGTGTGTGTGTGTGTGTGTGTGTGTGTGTGTGTGTGTGTGTGTGTGTGTGTAATAGCGAGTGACAGCTTGATTGGCCTCCTGTCTGTTTGTATGCGTTGAATCAATCTGCGAGCAGGTGGAACCTCCCCTGCATCCTTCTGCTTTGCCCCCCGGCCCTCTTATCTTAATCTTTCTACAAGTGGATATAAATGGAGGCATGTGATAGTTTTCATTTTAGTTATGGAGAAAAAAAACAAGTGCGTGTGTGTGTGTGTGTGTGTGCGCGCGCGCACACTCGGCATGTATGAACCACTCTGCATGCATGAGTGAGTCTTTGTCCTTCTCACTTCTCTCCACAAGTAGAGGCGCAAACCCCACAGCAACTGGCGCAGGTGTCTGCATTTTAAGCTCCAGCTCGTGCATGCAAAAGGAAGAATTACAGCGGAAGCACTAAAATCAAACACAAGCTGATCCAGTATGCTCATTTCCAAATTATTGGTATCATTATTTATTTATTTATTTTTTTTTTTTAATAATTACAACAAGAAATACAAGATAGTAATTTCAAGGTCAAACCTAAGTCATCAAAAAACCTTCACTGACTGTCCAGGCAACGTGAGAAACATTGTAACATACTTAATAGTCATACAAGAGTAAAATGAAGGTAACTGCTGTACAAAGCGAAGCTGAACTGGGAGGCAAAGCATTTCAGAAAGCTCGCTGTATTCAATTTTCAAGAGACAAAAAGTGTTTTACCATTCAAGAAGAAATTGTAAATGCAAGTGTACATGCACATGCAGAATTTTGATTGGAAGGGAGGATTTATTTATGATTATTATGATTGTTGTGTTTGAATTTTGTGTATACGTGTACCTTGACACCACTTCACAGCAAGCAGGGCTTTGACGGCATCCACATGAATGGGTGGATTTGTGAATGGTGAAATGCAATCACGCAAGGCTTTCTGTGTACCGTATGACTTCTTTTTGTCTTTGGATGCCAGTTAGGAATGCTGAGACTTTGACATGCATCCTCACCTTCTTCGGTGGGCACGTAGATGTTGAGGTAGAGACAATCCTCACTCTGGTGGGTCAGGTAGGTGGCCGCGATGTCCAAGTTGGCCGTGAGCCACGAGGGCATCATATCTCCCAGTATGCTCCTCTCGTCCAAGGATTGCGGGCAAACGGGCGCAAACTGGGTCACGTTCCGGATTCCGGGCCACGGTAAGGGCGGCTCGGGCGCTTGGAAACGCCGGTCCCCGGTCGGGGGCCTGGCATAGGGCACCCCCAGGTACTGGATGACAGGGCCCAGGAGGTCAGAAGGCAGTGGGGTCAGGATGCCACGGATGCGCCCTTGCGCCGTGGACACGATGGGCACCGTCTGCTGGGCCCACGAGCGGGTTGCGCACAGGCTGAGGTGGAGGAGACAGACGGCGGGCAGCGAGGAGATGAGTCTGAGGAGAGACGAGGCTTGCCGAGAAGCTCGCCTTCTCCTCGTCGGCTCGGGCATGGCGAAGGGATATTGGGTAATGTCCGTTTTATGATGGTTTACGAGCCTTCAGTGGTATCCGGCATTCTCATGCAGCTTGGCCCATAAACACATCGCGCGCACACACCCTGACCCTTGCAAATAACTTTTCCCTCTTGTGTGTGTGTTTGTCTGTGTGTGTGTGTGTGTGTGTGTGTGTGTGTGTGTGTGTGTGTGTGTGTGTGTGTGTGTGTGTGCGTGTGCGTGTGTGTGTGTCATTCAGTGCCTCTGAGTGTGTGGTGAGTCACTTGGCGTCATTCCCTTTGCGTCTGTGTGTGTGTGTGTGTGTGTGTGTGCGTGTGTGTGTGTGTGTGTGTGTGTGTGTGTGTGTGTGTGTGTGTGAATGTCTTGTTATGTAAACAGTAGCATCACTGTTCCTCTGTCACTCTCTCCTTCCGCTCAACCCCATGACAAGCCCAAACTGCCTCCTGGAAGAGAAGAGGAGGAGGAGGAAACAACGATGGAGAAAGGAAAGGACAGAATGACATCGTTAGTCTTCGTCAATGATATCGAAGTGTAAATCAAGCCAGAATGTCGCACACACGTGCTCTGAAAAAAATGAAGACCACTGGGAAATTATCTGTTTCTCAGATTTTTCAATGTAGTTATAAATGAGAGTAAAATTAACATTTTTATTGTATTGTATACATATAATTACTAATGACAAATTTCAAGACTGTATATTCCAGTGTTACAAATTTAATTTGTTCTCTGTCGAGGCTTGTAACTTGAACAATAGTATCTCAAAACATTTTTCCTGACTGAAATGAAGACAAATTCCAGTGATTTGTTCCAGCCCCCACCCCACCCACAAAACAACCAAATAATTTTGTAACTTTTTTTTTGTGAGAAACAAATGCAGTCCTTAATATTATACTTAATAAAAACGTGAATTAAGCACACATTTTTTTAAAAATGCACATTCAATAGCTTTTGTCACTCTCCCTCAATGCACATTGTGCTGCTCATTCCAACGTTGGCCACCTCGGGGCTTTATAAGATAGACATAAGAATATACAGTGCTGTATTTGAGAGCTAGGCACTATCTCAGTACGGCAGTAATGTAAGTCATTCTTCACAGATCATCTGTCTCCCTGTGTTAAAGCAATGGTTGTATACATTGCTTAAAGGCGAGCAAAAGCACTGCTACAAAAAAACGCTAACTGTAAACCCGGGTGCCAATGGAGTTTCCCATTCTAGATTAGCATGAGCCTGTTATGTGGTTGTATGAACACACGTTTAATTCTCTTTCTTTTATGTTTAGTTTGACAGCAACCTTCAACTGAGAGTGGCAATAAACAGTTTGGAGAGCTTTTTTGAAAAACATTTCTAATTCTCATTTACAGCCGCTTTTTGTAAAGTGAGTTGAGTCACTTGCCAGGACAAAGATCCAAAACACACCAGCAAATTGGCTTTTGAATGACTTTAAAAAAAATGGAGGTTTGGTAGTGGCGTAGTCAAAGTCAGGACTTGAATCTGAATGGAATGGACCTTAAAAGGCTGTTCATGCTTCATGCTTGAAATATTTATATTATATACTGTATATATATATATACACACACACATAGTATATATGCATGTGTGTACTTTTCTCCACATACCCACCCCCATAATAGACTTACATGTGTAAATAAAAAAGGAAACGGCGCCGTTCATGGTGACTGCTCAGCTTGAACTGGTGTGTCGGCGTGTCAGGACTGATGTGTGCGAGTGTGAGCTGCAGACATATGTCACTCCCCTGCTACGCCAGTGCACGCATCCCAAGATCCTGTGGAGGGCAAAGTGGTGCATGGGGGAAGTGGGTTAGTGTTGAGAGGGTGGAGAGTCACGTCACATGCTTAATTAAACCATGAACACACATGAGCTCCTGACCCTAGTGGTGTTAGGAAGCCTGCGCACACACGTTCTCTATCTCGGTCTCACACATGCACGCAGTGTTTGTATCCCCAGCACAGTACAGTTGCAATTACAAATACACTGACTTAATTTTATCATACAGACACATGCGCGCACACACACACACACACACACACACACACACACACACACACACACACACACACACACACACGTATAGAGTGGAAGGTCGATCAAAGGTTAGGATTTCCAAATATTTCCCCAAGAGGAAATGATGGAAATTGAATTAATCTCCGCCAGTGTTGAACTGCCGCACGAATAAAATATTCACTGCAGAGGGAATGTTTTTAAGTCATAGAATCAGAGACTCAACAAAAAATATTTTACTGTTGTTCAGAGTTTGAAAGAAATTTTATTTTAAATATCAGGTGCATCCGCCTGTGCCTCAATACACAACGCTTGTATCAGTCATGTTTTAAAATCTGGGTTCAGAACTTTTTTCTTTTTTTTTTCACCCTTAATTAAAGCACTTGAATTTTTTTTTCAATGTATCTCGTTTTCGTAATTTCGGTAAGCTGTCTTTTTTTTTTAATGTTTTTTGTTCCTTGTTTTTAAAATGCCTTGAACTGTTGTACTTGCCCAAAAAAGTCAACCCAGAAGCTAGCAAAAATGAGTAAAAAACAAAAGTCCTTGGAGAGTTTCTTTGCAAAGAGGAAAAGGTCATATGAGGCAGACAAGAAGCTACAAGTTTCTATTTTCAACACGCTATCTTTGCAAAGAGGGGTTTTCGGCCATGCCAATGACGAAAACAAATTTTACAGGGTAGACTGGATGGAAGTGACACACCTTGGGTGTCGTTGTCTCCCATTAACTCAAGACGGGTCTCGTCTGTTGAGGAGAAAGAGTGCAAGACTCCCAAAAAAATACTGCTTCCTAAGGAACATGTGGCACAAAATAAGGTTGGGAGCTGCTTATTTTACATGACATGCTGAGGGCTCAAGGATATTTTACAGCATATGAAAGAATGAAATGCACTTCAAGGGATTCCAGGGAAAACAGTTTCATAACACTTTGACTTCATTTGACCCCACAATGCTTCGTTTTCAGCGCCATATTCAAGGGCACCAACGCAAAACGGAAACATGAAGAGAAGTGTCATCTGTCTACTTATGTCTCGTTTTGTGAAAAATGTCCCTATTATGTCCATCACATCGACATATTGGAACCAGTCGTTCAAAGTCGCTATGTTGAAAAACTTTAGTTGGTTGGAGGGAAAGACTGCGGGAAAAACATCAACTCCTTGGATAAACTTTCAAACTCAGACTGTTCAAATGAAGCCAGTTTGTTCCTCAAAGTGAGCTATAGCAACATTCTTTGTTGTTGTTGTTGTTGTTTTTGTGAAGAAGAGTGCCTACACTTGAAAGGACTTTGATTCTGTCAAGAGCTTGGAGGCTTCTAACTTTGTATCTGGATGAGTGAAGCATGTTTTCTACGCTTCTTTCAACACATCTCGTGACAGCAAAGGTGTGTTGCTTTTATTTGACACAAGACTGTGATCACTTTATACAAATAAATACATATAATGATATAATCCAATGGTTCTCCAACTTTTTACACCAAGTACCCCCTCAAAAAAATACTTATCACTCAAAGTACCAAGATAAGGCCAACATTGAAATACAGTCACATAGTAGGCCCAAGTGTTGATCAAAAACAAGGAAATTGTTTAATTCCTAAAGAATATATTCAATATTTTTGTTCCACTGTAGCATTAAGCACAATTTGAACATTTAATTCAGTGAACCTTTTCGATCAAAATGGAGTGCACTGACGTAGCACACCATTTGCCCTCCAAATCTCTTTACAAAGCCTCATTCATTCACTCATTATTCATACCAGCTAGCTAGCATTAAGCTAACTTATCGTCTGCTGTCCGCCCATGTCAATCTCCCAGGCAGTTTTGACCAACGAGAATAGCTAGAAAAAGCATCTTGGAAAACTGATAAAAGGACACCAAATGTAAAACATTGAAAAATAAAGTCAGTGTCTAACACTAACAATTTCGAAATGTAGAGGGGGCTCACGTATGTCACTATTCAAACACTAACCGGCACACGTGTAAAAATGAATTAACTGCTGTCATATTTATTAAGGTAAAACAAGCAACTCGTAATTATAATGAGAAGCCATGAGGTAGAAATCAAAAGTGCCGTCAAATTTGAAGCACCCTACCCTTGATAACAAGTGTAGAGAAGCTATGCAATCAACAGTTAGCTGACTAGCGGCTAACCTTAGCATCTCCCCAAGCCCACTGTGCCACTACATCTTTACGACACGCTCAACTGACAATCAATCCTGACTCAGCATTGCATCATCTTCAGAATTTTACATTTTGAGCCATAATTTGGCTTCAAAAAAATGTTTCAAAAGCGTTCTCCATTTTCTACAGTGTTTGTCTTCCCTGGAGTCAATGAGCGACACCTTGGACTTGTCAGCCAATCACAGGGCACTAATAGACAACCCCGCGCATTAACTACGAACAATTCCAAGTCTTCAGTGAGCCTAACAAGCATCTTATTGGTGTGTGGGGAAAAATTCGGCATACACCTCACATAGAAAGTGAAGATTTGAATCAAAACCTCTAGACTGTGAGGCAGATGTGTGAACCAATAGGTCACCGTGACGTTTCATTGAAAGAAAATGCACTGCAGGCCTACATCATGTTTCTTGTGCTCCACTGAAAGATGCACCTTGTTGTCTATTTATTGTGCAGTACACGCACACAATAATTAGAGTGCGTCTGCAAACTATTCAGTCTCTTTTCTCCCCCATGTTTTATTGTTTTGTAGCCTTTTTCCTCACTGCAGACCGTTCATTTACCTCTTGAAATTTCAACTGACAATGTGCAACAATGACAAGGTGGGAAAAAAAGATAATTGAAATATTTGCTCCTTTGTTCACGGTGTATTCACAGTCGATATTTTGTTCAAGCCCCTTCGGCAGCAATTAAGTTCCTATGATGCTGCAGGCTATTTTTAGGGACGTCCGCCCCCTCCCCCCTTCCATAAATTTGCACAAACATCAAAAGTAATGTTTTGGATTTGACATTGTTTGGTGTCAAATTTTGTAAAAGAAAATTTCTTTTGCAACGTTTGAAATACGTTGTGATCTGCTGTAGATTGTAAATTTCTCCATTGTGAGACAATAAAGATTTTCTTATTACTTTCTGGAAACACTGCACATTTCAAGGAATTGATGAGTATTCCCTTTTAATCAGCAATGCGCACATCTTAATTTCATTACACTGTCTCTCTCTCCCAAACACACACAAACACACACACACACGCACACACACGCCCTCGCACACTCACTCACGCGCGCGCTTTCGTCTTCATCTCTGTCCCACAGAAGGACTGTTTATAAGCCCCTGAGCACAAGTGCAGGTTTTTTCTCTTTCCCAATGGCGAAAACAAACTCCTTATCCATTTCAATACACACACACACACACACACACACACACACACACACACACACACACACACACACACAGACTCACACATATGCATGCATACAGCTGCTATCACTTCCTGCAGACCAGAGGGCAGAATTATGACACACGCAGACGCCCAGACAGTGCAACATCAATTCAGTCTAATCATACGCACGCACGCACAGATATGACAGTGTGGAGGTGATCAGCCTCGCTCCTCCCACCAGCACACCACCACGGCGGCGGAGTGAGCGTGCATGCGTGTGTGTGAGTGTGTGTGCGGGCGTGCGCTGTCCAAGGTGCTAGTTAACATTCCAGTGGTGATCACGCGCACACACGCTGCTGAATAACGCTCCATTTACCAGGACAAACCCCTGCAGCCCGCCACCGTGCAACCATCCCCGCGGGGCGCCCTCGCACGCCGCATTCCCCCTCACAACAACAGTAATACTCCAAACAATAACGCAATTTTAAAAATAAAATACATTGGCAGTGAATAGCTGGACTAAATATTGTGAGTCTAACTAAATAAAGAGCACAAACCTGTGTCCGGCGCTGCAGAGAGCTGCCTGAAATGTGCGCGCACGTCCGCGTTGGTGCACCGCGTGTCACCGCGGCTGAAGCGCGACGTGGTCGGGGATGGGATATTTGGAGATGCGACTTCTAATGCTGATGCTGCCGATGCTGCTTGCGGGCTCGTCCTCTCCTATGAGTGCAAACCTGCCCCCCCCCCACCCCCCGCACCACACACACCCACACAAACACACACACACACACACACAATTATGAAAAACAGCACAGAACAGATTCCCTTCTCTCAAAAAGAAAAAAATATCCTCACAACCTGTAATCCAAATGCAATAGCGGCCATTAAGAGAGGATTTGAAGTGGTTGTCCGATGGGATGTGAAAGGCCCAGGACGAACGATCAATCTCCCCCCTCTCTTCCTCGCTAACTCCCCCCCCCCTTCCCCATCCAGCCTTCTCTCTCTCTCCCTCTCTCTGGTGCTCCCCCTAAATGCGATTGGACAGTGATGCAGCGTGCAGCCACAGATCCAATGATGTTCACCTATGAGGGAGAGAATGTGCATGCCATTACATGAAAGCTACCTATGCTTACACGCACGCACACTTGTTGTGGGGCAAGAGTTGGTCAGTAAAAGTAGAGTGGAAAAGAAAAACAAAATAATGTTGCTCCTGATCACTTGGTCTCATGATGCCAAGGTGCACAGTGACCTCTTCAGGAATAGACCAGGAGAGTTTGTCTTCGTTCTATTCTATTCAATTCTATTCTCAGACCTTTTTTTTTTTCTCACTCTGGCCTACTGTGTGCATGTGTCGCTTCCAACCGTGTTCGACCGCATTTCGGAACACTCGTCACGTCGGGACAACCTGCCGCAAAAGCGTTCGCGACTTTCTGCTCTTTGTCTCCACAATCCGTCCTGCTTTTTTGTTGTCCCTTATAGTGAGAGACAGGGTGAGAGAAAGAAGAGAGAGGAAGACAGACAGAGAGTGAGAGAGAAAGAGATAAAGACTGACTCCTTGCAAAAAAAAGAAAATCCAAACTAAAAATGACAATCAGAGATCCACAAGTCGCTCTAAAGTGCAAATCTGACATTCATACAGGACATTGTCGTTAACAACCCTGACAAATTGCAAAATTGTCAAGTAACAAACTGAAGTTTCAAAATCATAACAAATCAAGTCTTTCTCACAGTTTTACTTTTATTGTTATGTTGTAAGCTGGGCTTGAGAGATAACTTTTTGGGAGGGGTGGGTGGGGTTTTTTTTCTTATGTTACCATTCTAAAATGGTGACATTGAAACCCCATTATTTGCCCCGTCTTGTTTGTTTGCTTGCGTGGGTTTTCTCTGAGTATGCTGGCTTCCTTTCACAATCCCAAAACTTGATTGTTAGCTTCATTGAAGGCTCGAAATTGTCCATATGCATGACTGGTTGTTTTGTACGTGCCTTTCAGTTGGCTGGCAACCAGTCGAGGGTGTTTCACGCCTCTTGCTCGGTTGGTATCGGCGCCAGTTTAAACCGTCAAACTAATGAGGACAAGAATAAGAGACCCTAGATGGACAGACGTTATTCAGATTCAATTTTCATTTCAAATGATGACAACAAGAAAGAGACAATTTTCTTTCCTTGCCCCCTTTTCCTCTTTAATGAACATATTGAAGGCAAAAAAAAAAAGTCTTTCTCCGAGGGTTTCTCAATTTCCTGCAAACCCTCCTGACGTGAGATCTTTTTTACATCATAGGCAAGCCAATTAAATTTCAGTCAACCTGCAATAGGGCTGTCTGGGAGCTTCACCTCCTCTTGCCCATTTGCCCGCCTACGCTCCACTAACCCAGCGACATTTTTGGAGTATTTTCATCCCTCTTATCGTATGATATGGCTGAGCGGTCACGTCCATTCACTTTTATTTGCGAATCGCTTGCCACAAAATGATCTGTCAACAGGGGAAAAAAAAACAGAACACAGCAGATGAGGTTAAGTGCCAATCAAAAACACATACAGCGTTTATCGTGGCACAGGTGTGTTTGGAAGGGTTTTCATGCATGGATGAAAAATACTGGATATGACATTCTACATACTACTAGTTACTGGCATTATAAAGAAATTATAAAAGGTCTGTGGTTTACGACGAAAAAGGCATTTAACATTTTGGGATGAACACCATCATGACCAAGTCTCTCCACTACAATACTGTTGCACCGACGAGTCATACGAGAAAAACAGAAATCGTTTTGGCTCGTAGAAAAAGAAGCATTAATGACAACATGTCGGAACTTGATGTGATGGATTTGTGCGATGAGAAATTCGCATTGTTGCAGATGAGTCATCTTTGCAAGATTATGAAATAAAGTGTGCAACAATAGATTCTGTGGATAGAGTGTTTGGAACCGATGGATTTTTGCATTAATAGTAAGTGGTACCTCAACAATACAGAAACATTAAATCACCTTTAATGGTTATCGAATGCGCTGTAATGAAAAACAAAACAAAGAGGACGCAAATGTGCCCCCGGCTTGTGAGTTGTGGCTTCTTAAGAGTCTGTTTGGGAAGATTCTGCCATTTCAGCTCCAATTAGTCACCGCAGATATACTGACTCCTATCAGTCGGCGTAACATTTCAGTATTTTTGGGTCCACATACAGTTGGAACCCCAAAAATGAACAGCATCCATTCCCTGACGCTTGCTTGACTGTCTTATCTATTCACAGTCACGCCATAAAACGGTCAAAACAGTTCCAAAGTCAAACTGTCCCCATCAAAAAGAGCGTCTTAATTGTAAAGCAAAATTTTCAACTAACATTGTATTATTTCGCATCAAACACTGTGTAATACCACAAACCTGAAACAAAGTGAAGTAAAAGGCAACTGTCACTCGGTAGCGTTTTGTATGTATCGTTGAAATACAATAAAATAATAAATAAAACGGGGTCAATCAATAAAATAATAGTTCTCATATTGTATTGAGAAGCCATTCTTTGTACTTTGCCACCAAAAACGAAAAGCACCCCTTGTGCCTTTTGCTCACTGAACTGAGGTCTAGTATGATTTATTGACTTCTCGTGTGATGTCTGATAGAAGGTAGAAGGTTGGACATATTTTTGGGGAAATATTAAAGAAATCTTACATTTCAAATTATTCACTAGAACAGCTTGTGGTCTTTTCCAAGACACTAGGAACATTTTTTTTTTTATTTTTCAGAGGGGAAAAAAATTCATTTATTCAGCCAGATTTTCAGATGTTACAAATATTAATGTTATCCTGTTAGACCCATTCATATTCTCCATCGGAACATTTTCGATAAATCAATGTGTTGGAAAGAGATCTTTTTCAAAGCTGGCTTCTGTCTCATCAAAGAGCTTGTCACAGAAATGGAAATGCGTTCGGAAATCTCACACAAGCGTGGCAAAAACATGCAAAAGTGCCACAAAAAAGGTCTAATGGTAACACACAAACCACATGCGCCACAGTGCTGTCCCGGTTCATTCCAATTAGCATGCTACCATTTGACTCGGTTGGGGCATAATTTAGCAGTGTCGCATTGGTTTTGACAGAAGAGAAAACGACCGGCGGAATCTGTGGCTGCAGTCGAATGCAAGTTGTGAGAGAGAGACAATTATTCTTGCTGCCAATGGCCTTAATAGCAGCAGGGCATAGCTTGGAAATGCATGAGTCTTGTCCAAATTGCCTTCTTTCTTGATAAATCTAATATGGAGCCAAATGTTGGACTTTCTGCAGTGCAGTACCTGTGAACCTCTCATGGTGACCATACAATTACACAAAAACCAACCAGGAAGTATAAATACATCTGCACTTTTGAGCAATAATTTTTCTGATGATTTTGTACTTTTTTTACTCCGTGCATTTATTTAAAAAAAAAAAATCCTTTGATCCAGATACAAGTACATTATAAAACTACGAACAAAAATGTATCTGGATCCAAAGGATTTTATCTCGTGCAACCATTGGATGAAATAAAATCAAAAAAACCTTTTTCAGTGAATATGAACGAACATCACAAACATGATGGAAATGAAATGATTTGTGAACACTGAAAAATAAATTGAATTTTACTCAATTTTATTTCATTGAATGGTGGCACAAAATAAAATATTTGGATGCATTTTGTTTAGACTGTACATCGACTTAACCAACATAACGACATCCAGACAATTTATAACATTTTGAACAGCCACTTGACGAAACAAAAAAAATGGAGTAAATTCAACACAGCAATGTTTTCTGTGTTGCAAGAAATTGAGAGATGGAGTTGCTTTAAAAGTCCACCATACATGCACTAAGAATTGTCGCGATTGTGTGTTCGTGTGCCCGAGCAAGGCACAAAGCTCATTTCTCCTACAATTCAGCACGGGTGTAGTTGCTGCAGCTATGCAGGTTGCAGGAGCCCATGAGGCTCTGGTGCAGACAGCCTTCACACATAGAGCTCAGTGCTTTGGGAGCACGTACACACACGTACACACACACACACACACACACACACACACACACACACACACACACGTACACTTGTCTCCCGTAAACAGCAGCAGTGCTTATTGGTATTTCTTACAACATCAGCAGGGGGAGGAGAGGACGCCGAGATTGGAAAGTAAAGGACAGGCGAATACGAGGGCGACAGAGCAATAGAATGGAGGGACGCACAAGGGAGAGGGATCTTCCAAAATGAGCGAGGATAAGTATGGAAAGGGAGATAGTTGTAAAAGATGAAGAATGAGTCATATGGGAGGAAGGGGAGGCGGGGGGAGGGGGAGCGCGTTAATAGAGGGGAGCGAAGGGCATGAAGAAAAGCAATTAGGAGAGGTGAGCGAGGGCCGGTGATAGAAAACAAGACGTTAGGCACACACCCAGTTTTATGCCATTTTGGACATCGTTTAGGTGCATGTGCTGTGATCACACTTGAAGCGAAATGGGTATCGAGGCCAGTGAAGAGTATCGATCGTCATCACCTGGAGGCCGTGAGAACATTGAGGCGCTGGAGCCTCACAGGAGAAAATAAAAAGGATGTAATCAGAGCTTCTCTGCAGGCTTGTTGAGGCAGAGGTCAGAGCAAATAAAAATTACAACACAACAAGAGTGTCCAATGGATTTTCCTCTTCATCAAAACTATAACAAGCAAAGCATGCTGCATCACACTTCACCTGACTGGAGACAAAATAACACCTCCTTTTTTTAATTGTTTTTGTTTTCGCCATTTACTGTTCATTTAATTTAGCTTTTATTTTGAAAGTGGTGCTTTCATTTCATTTCGGTGTTGGTAACCTAGCGACTTTTCCGACTACTGCCACGACTGTTTAAAAAAAAAACCAACAGCAAAAAAACGTTAGCAACATTCTTATCAAGAGGAGAACATGCCCTGGAAATGATTTGTGAGTCCTAACTCGGGCTGCAAAATTAAGCAAATTCAAATTGGCTTCTCAATGTAGTAGATTGCAATTTTCATGTTACAAGTCTGCCATTTTGGAAAAATAAGACGTTTGCATCCTTTCAGTTGGTAGGTATAATTTTTATTGCTTTTTCATTATTAATACACTGTCTAGATAGATTTGGTGCTTTCAAGGGACCTCAGCCAATTCTATTTAAATTGACTTCAAAACAACATGCATCTCTTGTGTGACCTTACTCTGCACATTTCATTCATGTGTAAAACCTTGACGAGCAGCAGCAAACGTTTTCACTTTTCACCTGCGTCCCCTCTGAGTCTCCACATTTTTTTTTGTTGTTGTTGTTTTAAGTTCCCCGACATTGCAAGACATCCAAGAAATGGACGTTTTTGCCCACTGTGACATGCATTAGTAATGGCCACCATGCAAAATAGATCAGATTTGCAACTTCATAGAGTGGCAGTGCAGGTTGCGGCTGAAAATAACACATTTGTCTACGAGGCACGTGCCTCTGAGTTAACACTATCTAACCCTTAAAGCGTCAGTATTTGCGATGCGCATCGCATGAAGTCCCTCTTGCGCATGCACAAAGGACAGAACGGTGTGTCACTGATGTGTTTCCCCTTTTCCTTCAGGGAATGTTTGACTTTGATAAGACAAGAAACTGTCTGTTAGCTCATCTCTGATAGCGTGGGTCTTTTTCTACTGTTTCGGTGGGCTTGACAGACAGATAGCTGGATGGATGGAGAAATAGAAAACCAGATACATTGACAGGCTTCGGCAACAAAGCAGATGCTATGAGGATGCCACCAACGTAGACGCAGAGAAATCACGAAAAACCGACAAAGTGTAAACAGGAAACGCTAGCAACAAAGAACCATGAAAATCCAACAAGAACTCCAAAAATACACAAAAACGAAATGCCAAAAGTCCAAATACACGAAACGTAAATCAGCTGTTAAACAAACCAAAATACTGACCCAACGAAAAATTATCGGAACAAGAGCGACTATGAACATGAACGTCTGAAAAATATCTCTTCAGCATGAGCAGCAAGCAAGGTCAATAATCCGACAGTGACTAGGCAGCTTGGCAGTCCTTAAATACATGGCAGGCTTGATTGGTAACAAGGCACAGGCGCATCTGTTGAAGAGGCATGCCCTCCACTCCAGCTGGTGCCGAAAACAAACACAGACAGAGCCAAGACCTGACAGATATACAGTACAGTCGTGCCATGCACAGATCGATGGATGCACAAATGGACAAATAGGAAAACAAATGACAGACAGACAGACTTGCTCTCCTCCTCCTTCCCCTTGTAGCACTCTAACTCTAACACACTAACAAAGTGCTGCTTATATATCAGGTCTGCGAGGTCGTTTGAGACTTAATCGAGACGGGGAATAACCAAATAGCCGCGGCAGCCTCTCAGCTGGCTGTGAGTCATTTTTGCTCGAGTTGCCAAAGTTCACTTCATGTAGGGCTTCTTTTTCTTATTATGTTCAGGATTGCGACATTGCAGCAGCCGCCACTGACAAATGATGCTGAGAACAGAGGAAGTTAATGTATCACCAGGGTGGTAGATACTCATTTGGGGGGGGCCAAAGGCGAACCCAGTCATGAGGCTCTCCACAGTGTCTCAACAAAACGCATTTTCTCAAGAACTGAACTTGACAAAAGGAGAGTATGTAATATAAGCTATTTTGTCGGCTTTTGAACACGTACAATTTTGTGACATCTTAAAGACCCTGTAAAGAGAATTCTGAGGTTTGCTTCGAAATCTATTTTTCATGTTTGAAAATAGTTCCTGAAAACGTGCAAAGACTGAGAACTATTTACAATAGCACTCAATTGTGAATCCCAACGTTTTAGTTTTCCAGATTTTTCTTTTTCTGGGCGTGGCTAAACCGGCGCCATGTGACACACTTGCCATGAGTCCCACTTGACAGTCAGCATGTGGGCCGGAGTCTCGCACTGGTTGTGACCAGTTTAGAGCGTGCCATTATTGGTCAAGACTGCGTGCAAGTCATTCTGATGATGGCGAAAGTGCCAGAAAGGGAATATAAAGTCCAACTTGACAACCAACATGTGGAAACTTTAGAGTGCCTCGTTGTCGCAGTGTGGAAAACTACCACGATGGCTTACTGGAATATACTCCATCCATTGGAGGTTTTACGCGGATATGTTATTGCGGCTCAAACATTTATTTACGGTATGAGTAGGCAAAAGAAAGATGCCAGACAAAGTTGCATTTGTTTTTCCAGGTCATAGTGCAGGTATTTGACTGACAGTTGACAGTTGAACTGAGCGTGGTTTAGTGTACTGGGCGGACACGCCCACATTTCTGAGAGCGGAGAGAATAACTCTAAAAATGTCTTTCAAGTTCCAACCAATCCTAACAAGTAAACGATCTCTACGCTTTTATTGGTCGGTTTTCTTTTTTACTGCAATTGATAGGAGCATTAATTAACGTTTAATATACTTTGGACCACTTGGCTACACTGTTTTAATACTCACACCTTCACCATCAGCTGTGCTACTTTACTGCCGAGAGCGACTTGGTCTCGCTGTTGTCAGTCCGGCACATTTGGCACAGTGAAGAATTTGAAATTTGTTATCGTTTTGACATGAATTGTTTATTTTCCGCTTGCTTCCTCCTCTATTTCCTACTTACAACCACACCAACAAATTCAATTTGCAGCCGTATTCCCGAATCAATTCTGCACAGGAGCACGAAGAAGATTTCTTTTGAATGAGATTGGAAGGAGTGGGACTCGCAATATAATCAGCGTTTTAAGCGCGTGAATTAAGACCAAAATGATAATTGTTGGGGGGGACAAAAAAAAAAGCTTGGGGCCCGCTGTTGTATCAGATGAGCACAATGAGCACAAACTGAAATGCAAATTGTTGCAATGAATGCCGTCGACCTCGCACCTCATGAAAATGATACATAATTCCAGAGAGGATGGAACATATTGCTTTTGTAAAGTGACAGGGCATTGTGGTGTCACTCTTGAATTTGAAAAGGGCTTTGTTTGTTTCCCTCCATATTTGTCCTAAAAATAACCGTCTGTGCATTTGTGCGTCTTGAGGCGTGAACTATCTCACCAACCATGTGTCAACCGAAGAACATGGAACAAGCAGAGAGCCACTTAATCTACATGCATTTTGCATATGCGGATATCTACTTACGAGAAGAAGCGGGCGTGCTTGAGATGACGATTTCACCTGGCATTGAGAAGAGGGCTTCTTTACATGCAAACCTCGTCCATTGTGTGGCGGATATCCTTTGCAGCAACAGATGATGGCGCTCTGTAGCAACAAGCCGCAGACAAAAGGAAGGGTTTGAAATATTGGGTTGTTGATGCTTTGTAGTTGTTTTGTAGTCATTTACGTATTTGGAATCAAATCTTTCCATATCAATATTCAATAAGTTGTAGGGCGGAAGAATTAAGCGATCAGAATTGACATGGCAATATAACGGAATTTTCAAATTGCAATGGCTATAAATTGGGGCAAAAAAAAAAAAATAATTGTTTGGTCAGTATTGATTTATGTGTAAGGTATCTAGATAGGGCGACACGGTGAGCGACTGGTTAACAGCTACAGGGTTTAATTTCGGCTCCGGCCTTCCTGTGTGGAGTTTGCATGTTCTCCCCGTGTCTGTGTGGGTTTTCTCCGGGTACGCCGGTTTCCTCCCACATTCCAAAAACATGCATGCCAGGTTAATGGAACGCTCTAAATTGTCCTGAGGTGCAGTCCACATGTTAACAGATCATTATTTCATGAAACATGACAAGTTTAAGTGATAGTCACAAATTTATTTGCATTATTGTCGCCATCGGATTTGTGACTTACTGATTATTCTTCACACCCACCACATTATTTGAGAAGTTATAGACTTAAAACTGCAAGTCAAAGGGTTTTGTAAGTTAACAACTCTAGTTGCAGTACAGAAACAAAGTTACACGAAAAAGCAAGAACCTCCTCAATATCACATTGTTTTGCATTCACTGACCAGAGAGTATTATTTTCTTGCTCTATGTTTCTCAAGCCAGAGCGGCACCGCTAAAGTGCTCAAGTGAAGCAATTGTCTTGCTTTGGAGGTGCTTAAATGACTCAAATGTGACAAACGTAGCTTCGACTTCATTAATTTAAAACGATTTTCCTGAAATTTATAGCAAGCAAACAGCAAATCCTTGCCTTGTTTTGACTAATAATGTACTTGTAAACAATGATGCAGACATTGGCATTTTCCCATCACTGTTGTTTGAATGCGGGTTGCGTTATTTATCACAGGCCTAGTATGAAAAAGTGACTTTTTAATTGTACACAGATATTTTTGTTCTCTGGGTGCCTGTCCACCTGTCAAGTTTGACATCACACAAATGCGTAAATCTCGCTATCTCCCCATTTCTGAACAAGCGTCTGCCGTACAGAACGACAGGGCCTATTACATGGGACCATATTCTGCTTAAATGGAAAAAAAGGCACATTTTTCTGGCTGCGCAGACTCTTTCATATACTTAAGTCTTTCATTTAGGATCGTTTTTGCCAGACACGCGCTCTGGGTTGATTCTCTCGACGATTCCATGACTTTTCCTCTTATGTGTGTCAGAAGACTCATCTGTGGCAATCAATACAAGGGCCACCACACCCCCTTTTTTATTGTGGGACCTTCAAACAAGCCTTTTCGTTTTTATTAGCTTCATTTCATACAGAATGAATTAAAATAATAATAATCTGACTTTCAAAGTGTTGTTTCAATCTGTTAGAAAGAAGGAGCAGCGCTCAGGTCTCGCCTGGCCAGAAACATTGGCTACTTAAGGTAGTTTCATCATTAAAATGTGCTTTATTTTTCCTCTAGGATTTCAATGACTTTCAGGAAAACGCCATGTACCATGATTTAGAGCCGGCCTCAGAGTTCAATTAATCACGCCTGCTTGGTGTTTGCCCACTCATTGTTAGATGAAAAGTGTGGGGAAAAAAAGGATTTTTGCGTGAATGGGCCACGAGTTTCTCCATCCACAAATTCGCCATTTTTAGCAAAGGTCAGACTACACTGCCAGAAACGCATCATGGTGTCAAAGCTAAAAAGGTAAGCCAAGCTAACGTGAGTTTTGCGAGTTATCATCATGAGCTAACAACATTAACATGTGAGGCAAAGACGGCATGTGTGTTGGGTGATGTGTCCGCTGCATGCGCCACCTACACTGATCTGTTGCATATACAGTATTGACAAATGGATGGAATGTTGTGTATTGTATGCATTTCGGACTTCTCAAGTGAAAATGCTGACGGCATATTGTCTTTTAAGGCGCTTGTTCTTTTTTCTTTATGCCTGAGACTCAGCTTCAATTAGAAGCCTTTTGCTGTGATCAACCTGCAAGCACTGCACCCCGGTCATCATTATAATGAAAGCCGTACAGTACTTGACATTGTCGCAGTAGTTCAGACAGCGAGCAGGGTGAGCACAGGCTCATTTTCATAAGAAACGGCCCCCTATGCTCCAAATAGGCTATATTCCAGGAGGCTTAAAATCAGTATACAATTCTTAACACAATACCTGAGAAACGAATTACGGAAAAAAAAATGCAAAGCACAGTATACCTTTGAAGCAATCAGAATTTGATGTTCATACTTTAGCATTTATAATTTACAAAATGCACGTACGATCTTGTTGGGTTACAGTATATCAATGTGAGGCTCATCGCATGAATAATTATGTGCATTATATAATCAGACCTTGAACATTTTAGGGACGACTACAGATTTACACAACACCTCTGTAGGCTCTCAACGTCCTGACCCTTTAAAGAAAAAAAAAAAAAAACAACACTATAGCAGGCTGGGGACAAATAGTCACAATAGTGCATAGATTCTGGCTGATTTGACAAACTGGAATGGATTGAGCACCCTCCTCAAGCAGCAGCTCATGCACAGTCACAACACAGGGTGGGCTGACAAGTGAAACAGACAGGATGAAGAGCGCGCAGGGATTTTCCAGCTGGGGGCCCGGGGGGGTGCAATATTTTGCTGGAACTGGGAAAAGAATTGTGCCTGAGATGTGCCTGCAGTTGATTTACCAGCTGCCATATCCATTCAGGAGAAAAAAAATGGCAGAGACTGTTTTGCTGCTGTTTGCTAGGTACCTTTGGCCATAAATCTCATGACATTGATCACACACAACTTATGTGTTACATAGATGCACACACGCTGTATATTGGACATAATGAAATTGAGAAGGCCGCATCCCTGAACAAGAAGCGATTGTAGTCTCAGTGAAACAATAGCAGGAAGTTGTCTTCAGGGGCTTGACATTCAATTTGAGCACTGGAGACATGTGTTGGACAAAGTACAGTGGTGCCTTGAAATATGAGTTAAGTTTGTTCCTTGAGAATGCTCGTAATTCAAAACACTCATATCTAAGATCATCTTTTTGTCATAGAAATGAATGGAAATGCCTTTAATCCATTCCAGTCTCCCTTAAAAAAATAACATGATTTTAAAATAGCACTCTGTATTATATTTTATCAACAAACAACAATGACATAATTAAAATTAAACCATTTTTGTCACACTTCAGTGCAGATTGTGCTGTATGTTGTGCTTCTCATTATTCGCATCTTGGCCAACTGGTGGCAGTATAAGACATACATACAGCTACAACGTACGTTCGTCATTCTTCACAGAGAATAAAGACTAGACGGTGCTCTCTTTCCATACATCCATTTTCTAATCCACATTTTGCTCACAAGAGTCGCGAGCGTGCCGGAGCCTATTCCAGCTGTCTTCGGGCAGTAGGTGGCGTACACCATGAACTGGTTGCCAGCCAATCACAGGGCACACAGATAAACAACCATTAACGCTCACAATCACACCTGGGGACAATTTAAGAGTGTTCCATTAACCTGCCATGCATGTTTTTGGAAAGTGGGAGGAAACTGGAGTACACGGAGAAAAGCCACGCAACCACGGGAAGAACATGCAAATGCCACACAGAAGGCCGGCGCCAGAATCAAACCTTGCAACTCTGCACTGTGAGGGGGATATGCTAACCAGTCACCCACTGCCTGTCTCTATTGTTTCTGTTTTTTCTATTGTTTTTATTCTCCAAAACCCACACTTGGCTTTTGTCTACATGTGTTACTGCATCATTTACGTTCATCTATCCTTCGCTTAAAATTTAACACTCTCAAATTCAAGCATATTGCTAGCATAAAGTCGCCATTGTATGTTGGCATTAAGGAAACAGGTTTTATGCAGTCGCAAACGTAATTCTTTTTGTTATACGTTTAGTTTGACAGTAACCTCCAGATGAGATTGGCAGACATATTAAAACCCCTGTGCAATGCAGGTACACTTCATGTACACCTGACATGCGTTGTGTTGCAAAAACAAATGCATGCCATGCATGGGTTTTAAAACTGTTGCATGCATTCGTTTTTACAACACAACGCATGTCAGGTGTACATGAAGTGTACCTGTATTGCACGGGGGTTAAACAACACACATGCACAAATAACCAAATTGCACATCACGCAACATCAACAGGAGAGGCAACACATAAGTAAATAACAATACACAAATAATATGAATACGGTAAAAACATAATCGTTTAAATGGCCTAGGGGCTGACTTGTCCTCTATCAATTTATCGGAAGCAAACATCGGCATTACTCCACTGGCAGCCATTGGCAATTATTTAGCCTTTTAAATTATAGACACACCTCTTCGGGGCAGCAGTAGCTTATCTGTAAGGATTTGGCCTTAGCAGAAGCAGGGTCACGGATTCAAATCCAACTGCTCTCTCCGTGTGTGCCTGCATGGGAGTGTTGTGATTCTCTGTGCAGTGTGTAACACAAAATATATATACCGAAGAGTACAAATTCAATTTCGCCTTGAGGGATTATAAATAATAAATTAGTTAAATTCAATGAGAATTAATGTAGCATATTTAATAGCTTATGCAAAAGCTCTAGTTTAGACTTAAAAGGAATGTTTGTGTTGTTTGGGCAGAGGAGAATGTGTAGCTGAATGAATTGCAATTTGCTTCGCCAGGGTGTATCCCATCTGTGCTTTTTTTTTTTTTAACACTGCCATGATTCATATTCCAATTGTGCCAGTTGAAAGCAAGAAATCTGAATTATGCCACTTCAACCATGCACTGTAAATGTAGCCTAATTTGCGTAACCTACTGGAACTCAAGCTCGGCTTTATCCGAAACCTCAACGACAGTGCCAAGGGGATCACTAACACAAAGAACAGAAGACATAAAAAGCATACACATCAGGGAGGGTCTATTCACCCTTGTCAAATCCGCTCGGAAAAAAAAAGGACCACTACACCCATAGTGAGAACAAAAAACAGATGGCGGTTGGTCTGTCAGAGAAACTCCAAAGGATTTTCTCCAAATAAAGTATTGCAGTGCACTTCAAATCCCGCAACACTTCCAAAAAAAAAAAAAGGATCACCCCTAAGACAAAATCCCTAGAAGCAAACTCACTTCTGACATCAGGGAGGGTCTATTCACCCTTGTCAAATCCGCTCGGAAAAAAAAAGGACCACTACACCCATAGTGAGAACAAAAAACAGATGGCGGTTGGTCTGTCAGAGAAACTCCAAAGGATTTTCTCCAAATAAAGTATTGCAGTGCACTTCAAATCCCGCAACACTTCCAAAAAAAAAAAAGGATCACCCCTAAGACAAAATCCCTAGAAGCAAACTCACTTCTGCTGTTTATGCGGTGCAGTGTAGCGAGGAGTGCAGTGACCTCTGCGTTCGAGGGCAGCCTCTTCGCGTCCAGAGTCTACACTTCATTTGCATCTCAAAGAAAAGGGCCATTCCTTTGAGGACAACAATGTCAACATTTCATAGACAGAGCCGATCGATGGTTTGAGAGGCAACCATAACACAAGGCAAACATAACCAACAACCAGGTGGGGTATCTAATAATTGTTATTTTAAATCTATTGTACTTGGTTATATTAGGACAGTGTGGACTTCTGGGTAGCATCACTGCCTCACTGTGTTGAGGTTCAGGGAACAAATCTTGGCTCTGGCCTTCCTGTGTGGAACATGATGAAGCAGAATTGAGCTGTTATGCTGCACATCAATGAAATATGCTGCCAAACAGAAGTGAAATCAGCCCCCCCCCCGCCCCCTGCCCCAAGTGTGAATTGTTTTAAGTCCAGGTTAAAGATTTTTTTTTTTTTTTTAACCATGCTTAAGTTTGTGCATCTTTAAAGCCTTTTTGATTTTTGGAAATCTTTTACTTGCATGGAACATTATTTTATTATGTTCTAAGTTGTTTTTTTTAATTCTTTGAAATGTTGACATTTTATCATGTCAAGCACACGGAGTTAACTTGTGTATGAAATGCGCTGTCTAATTAAAGCTGCCTTGCAAAGTTGTTTCTCTTCAAGAAAAATCAAGGTGTTGAGCATTGGATGTGGGAAAAGAACACAAAAATACCTTGTAAGTTCTGCTCCAATTCTTCTGGTACAGTGGCAGGCCGCCCAGGGTTACTGTTCCAGCTGCATTCATGTTTTTGTCCTGGTAGACAAACACAAGGAATTATCAAAGTCATGATTCTGTCTTGTCTTGTGTTGTTTTTCAGTCTCAGTCAGGCGTGTGGGCGTTTTCCCTTATGAGTCACATTTCTCCTGCTTTAAAAGCCATGCCACGCCGACAACTGGTTGTCGTAACAATCAAGGTAGGCTGGTGTCTGCTCTCACACATTTTCAAATCTATTTAATGTATTAATACAATTTTGGACATGTTCCTCATACGTTCATCAAATGTTCATTGACTAACTTGACACAGAAGTCACCAACAACTTTAAATGAGTCGGCACCAAGGATTGGAGTTGAAATGTAAATGCCTCTAGTGTTTTGCGCCAGGAATAGAAGCTGCCATGTCTCAGTAAGAGGGCCACTCTGCTAACCCATGTGAGCACCTTGAAGCCTTGTGGCAAGTATGAATGTTTAATTAGCGCATTGCAGGTTTCAATATTTGATTACAACGTTACAGGTGGGACGGAGTAAAACACTGTCGAGTATTCCTGTTGATGCCGCCACAATGACAACTGCGATTCAGTGCCAAGAACAGTGTGTTTTTGGGCAAATAAAGTCACAAGCACACATACGCCCGAAATCCTTTGAATGCGCTTGAGAAAGAGCCCAGAGCTGAATTTGAAGTGGCAAGCGTACACACACTGACACGGCCACAAACGTCTTGTAGTGTCATGACCTTACAAGTTGGGTCATTGCGACCTATTCTTCAACATGAGTCAGCACAAGGATAATGGAGCGGAACGTCTGTGCCTCAATCATACAAACACCTCAGGGATCCATTTTGGGCGGGCTTGGATATGTGCGAGACGTACCTCTGCTAAAAGACTTCAGTGGATGCATTGCGACTTGAGAAAAATGCGTTTTTAAAACTGCTTGACTAGGGATGGGCTACTTAAAAACTGGAAGGGTACACCGTTTTTCATCAGTGCCACTCGCTACCAGTATGACAAAAAAGCTATTTCAGATATTGAAGATATATGTGCATATATGCAAAATATGCGCTCTTAATATACTTCATGTTTCATAATACAATTCTCAATGCATATATAAAAGATCCAGTATCCAAACACAAGGGTTTGAGGCAAACTATAAAATAACCACATGCTGTTATTTGAGGATTGTTTTTTTCAGTGCAAAGGGCTCTCGTGCATAAAAATGATCTCCCATATATGGCACAAAACTGCTGAACAGCAAACCAGCATTAAGTGCAAGAGCTCATTTGATACATTTTTCACAAAAATCAACTCACTTGTTCGTCCTGCATATCATACCAAAGCTGCAAAAAAAAAATATTTTGGCCTACTCATGTTGTAGAATAGGTCAGGCAGTAAAACTCAATGCCAATGCAAGATCTGTCTGCCATCTAGTGGCGAATAGTGATATTACAATGGTGATATTACAACTTAAAACATTTGATGCATATTCGCGGTGAAAATATGAAAATGGTCGACTGAATGTTTTGTAAAAATTTCATTTAAAAACGTATTGAGAAGCCACCAATTGCCCATCCATTTGCTCAACCAAGGTTGGATCCCCGTAATGCAAACTGGGGACATGTGACATCACGACGGCATATGCAGCGCAACAAGCACAACTCAGCTTCTTATTGGAAGCACACAGATATTTTCGGTTGAATGAATGAATCGTGCGTTAATTCCTTCAGGCCATGTGGATTGGAGATTGTGAATACACTGACCGAATGAAATCATTTCCTGTTCACGTAGCGGAATTCTTTGTGCAATGGCGCTTTCAATAAAAGTGGCGGCAATCAATGTATGGCTACAACCGTTTGGGAGCCCCTTGTTTCATTTCGGCTTGTTGGTGATGTCTGTGTCGCCGTTCCGTCTGTACTTTCACTGTTCTACCACAAGGTTTTGTCTGTACGCAGAGTCAGAGCTGTGCATAAATTTGCGCACGTCTTCACGCACAAGTCCAAATTGCTAAATCTCATCCTTTGCATGGGAATGTTCGTAAGCACGCTTTTACGCACACTTGATAAATGAGGCCACCGGGAACCATTTCAAATTGTGGGCAGACTGCAAAATAGATCCTTTAAGGATGATGAGGAAGTGCAGTACATATTGTTCATTAGTCATCCTCACTAGAGTCTATTGCCTCTGGAGGCCTTGAGTGTCACCCAATGCTTGGCCGAGGAGGAGGACAGTAGTGGGTGGGGATTGGGGGGGGGGGGGGGTTGTTACATCGCCAACAACCTTGATCTTCTTTGTGAACAGCATGATGACTTCTATCTTTCCACTCTTTTGAAATATAGCACACATGCGCAAGAGCACCGTGGCCTATCTCAACTCTCATTCACATGCAATGGACTGGAACTAACTTATACATTCGTGCGGCTGTCTCTCACTGTCACTCGCGCGCACACGGGGGAAAAAAGGGACAACACACAAGGTCTCCACACGGACCCTATCATATGTGACCCATAAAATTCCTGTTAGCCTCATAAATGAATCAATTGGGGTGCTCTTGCGAAGCCGGGCCGACCCAGCAGCGAGCAAATCAGACTGCTCAAGCCACAACACTACACAGGCTATCATTGTCAGAGAATGCAGTAGCATTACATCTTCCCCTGGCAACGTGCAAAAGTATTTATTCACCATTGCCTAGCATCACAAATTCATACAGGGCCAAAAATATGTGAATATTTGACTTTTTAAACTGCAATATTTTGTTTTCTGTATTTTAAACCACATCATGCTACATGTGAATACCATTTTTGTCTTTTCTTCTCATCTGTTACACAGGCGACGTAAATGTTAAGCACCAAGGTCTGAAGCATTTTTCAGGGTAGGCTTGCTGTAGGAGAGACGACATCACAGATATCATACAAGTGAGAAAATGTAAAACGTTAACAGCTGTCTGCGGAAATTTAAAAACATGAAATTGCGTACTCACCCTTTACCGTGATGACACATGAAGAGCAGAAGGAGGATTACAGCGTGTGCTTGAGAGGTACATAAATCTCTTCAATTTAACATGAAACATGTATTTTATTACAGTGCGTGACTGCCCACCCCGAATCATATTTGAGCAGATCAGGAAGGGGGTAAAAAAAAAAAAAAAAAAAATCACACCACATGATAATCACTCAGGATAATCTTTTGGGGACATCTAACAATCGAGAAAAAGCTCAAATTAGCCCCAGTACATGTGGAGTTTGTTTGAGTTGCTGCGGTGTGCTAATGATCCTTCGTGCTTTTATGCCATCTCCATTACTGCTGTAAAATACTCTCCTGCCCTTAAATATTTTTGGCTGGGAATGATACTGTCGCATGGAGGACATTGAAATACACACAGTGTTGTTTAAAAGGAAACACACACACACACACACACACAAACACGCGCACATACACACTTATGACGGTCGACTGAACTGACAGTCCAAGCCCTGCATTTCTTTCCCTCACTATAGAAGGACCATCACATCTCGTCGGTTTACTTTTTTGACCAAGTCTCTCTCAGCGGAATCTTCTTCGCACATCTTGGGACTCGATTTCATTTTCCTGTGCTCGGTTCTTATCTGCGAGAGGAGCTCACTTTCCCACAAATCCTTGTGTTCCTTCTCTCTTCACTGCCTCCGTTGTCTTCATTAGCCTGTCTCAGATTGTGGAGAAAGAAGCTCCAGTGTGCGTGTGTGTGTGTGTGTGTGTGTGTGTGTGTGTGTGTGTGTGTGGATGTGTGAATGGGTGGGCAGTTGATGGCAAAGCAAAATGGGACGTGCAGGGAGGGAGGACAGAGGAGAAATTAGTGCATGTGACCTCCTTTTAGTGGCTGCACAACAGAGTGGTCGTTGCAAAGCACTCAGGCGTCCATCGACCGCCAGCCATTGATCTGCCAATGCCAATGACTCACTCGAAGCTCAGTATGCAAGTTGTAGCCCGCATATGTAGGGATGCATGCAAACGCCGCTCAAATGGGATGCAGTCTATGCCGTGCTGCTGAAGACACAAGTACAGCAACACAGAAATGACCCTTTCAAAGCTTCTTTCAATAGCCACACTGATTTGTCCCTTATGAGAAAAAAGTTCAAATCCTCTATCCCCAAAAACAGCTTTAAAATGTATATCACATTTCATTCATGTTTCTTTCACTTTAGGCAAGTTAATCTTCAGTTATAATTTATTTTTCATGCTTTAAAGCCCGTGAAGCAGGAGCATGTCTGCTAAATTTCACACACCAGAGAAGAGGGCTCTTATCATTCCTGCTAAATTAGGGAGTATAAGCCAAGTATATAAAATGAGGCTTGATGAAAAATCAAACTGTCTCCATTCTCTATTGAATGCACTGAAGCCACACCCTGCTCAACGGTGAATCATATAACTACCACTTCTACAACCTGATGCTACCTCATCTAGCAACTTTCTAATGCCTACACATAACTACATGTTTGAGCCGCCGTGAAAACCGAAATGGATTCGATCAAAGCCTCCGGTGACTAGAATGTATTTCACCATGGTCATCGCAGGACTTTTCCACAGCACAACAACAAGGCACTCTAATGCAGCCACGCTAGTGCAATAGCCTCCGTCCACACCAGCTATCAAGTGGAAATCATAAAAATTCCCCCTGGCTCTTCCATCTTTCTCTATGCTAATTGAAATGAATCGAGCAATTCGAAAAGCAACGAGGCACGCGACCACTCCACAGCCCATCAGACACTGCTACTCGAACCCAAAGTATTTCACCATTCATCTTCTTTTTGCGGCACACGCTGACAATAAGGTGATCGTGACAGCTGTTAAATCTTGCTGCCAGGTTCGACTGATGGGCTCTGACTGCAGCAGAGGCTTTCATCAGGAGATCTGCAGCCAGGCGGCTGGGCGCTCGAGGCTGCACAACCTCTCAACGTCACTTTGGGTTTTAGTTGACATTTATGATGCAGCCCCATTTATACCTACCGGGGCCTGATTGTCACATTGAACAATAGAAATTTGCACCTCTTGGCTCTGCACTTAGAGCCCCGCTTGTTCCTGCCTGATGAAAGCTGGCATCTCTTTAATTGCGATGTATCAATGTGGTTGTCTGAAGAATGCAAATAGAGAAAGGACAAGTGCCACTTCCAATTAGTTGAGGAGCTCATCTAAATAAACGCAGGATTTACACTCTGGCTGTAAGGAAGTAAAGGGATAATTACGCGTTTTTTTTTCTGTGTCCAGGTGCCTAAATAATGACTTTCTGAAATCACCCTGGTTTTAGAGGCTGCCAGCTCTTGCAAGTCAGACAGTCCACATCTCACCAGATACTGCTAAATTCATGGCACTCTGACTTCTTCAGCACAACTACCAAAGATGCTACCTGAGCTTTGTGATGACATACCTGTATGTCCCCTTCATATATTTATTAAATGGTTTGACTTTTTACCAGCCGGTTTGCCACAATAGTGGAAATGACCCTTGTGTTAATAAGACATTCTAAATAACAGTGGTCAACGTACATCATTCTAGCATTTTTTAACTTGAGCATGATACGCCCACTGCCCACTTTCTTACACTTTCACACACACCATCAAATGATCCAGTTCAAAAGCATGCACAAAGACTATCACTCATTTTTTAAATGCTGTCGGGTGCATCCATTCATTAGTAACAAAATAATTTATTGGAATAGCCTCAGTAATGAAGGATAAAGGAAAACAGCTCTTCTATAAACCCCACTCACATCTTCTGAATATGCTTGTATTTATATTCTATAATTTATATTTACTGATATACTTTTTGTTCTTCTACTTCTCCCTTTCATAATTTTTGCTGCTGTAAATTGGGAATTTCTCCATTGTGAGACAAATAGGTTTGCTTATCTTATAAATTGTTTCGGCAAAAACTATCTCTATATATCTTTCAATCTATCTTATAATTTTAAAATATAAGCGAAAATGAGTCAATTTAACCCATTACAGCAGAGCTCAGAACTTGCTCGCCTCAATACCATCCTGCAATTATTCAATTTGACCACAAGATGGCAGTATGAGGAAGTGGTGAAATAACAGGCTCACGTCTGAGGATAATGGAAGAAAAAGGTAATCATTCAAATGTCACATTAAGATCACAATATAGCATAGTAGGGACAAATTATTTAAAAGGCCTCTGAGAACTCAACGCAATTCTTACAGTTTAAGTGAGCGTGATTTTTGGGAGATGTAAACAAATATATTTAATGTAGTCACAATAATTAAAGTGGTATTTTTTAAAATATTCTACAAAAACAAAAGAATGATCTGAAAAGCTTCATTTTTGTTTTCTCTTATCTTGATTGTCCCACTAATTCACACAGTACTTTTTTTTAGGTTATTATATTCTGGTTGTGGTTAATTATTTTACTCTAATATATGCATTAAAAATGCTTCATGTGAGATGAAAAAAAAACTTAATGTGAATGTGCAGTCATATGCTCAGAACATAACACACAAGGACAAAAATATGTACAGATCAATGAGGTTTTTAATAATCATTATCACATTTATATACAGAGCAAGCAATGTCTTATTCAAATGACCCCCTGAAAAAAAAAATCCTAAAATGCAGATTCCTCTTTTTTCTCCTGTCGTTAAAATAGCGATAAGGATCACCTCAAGGAAACTCATGTGCTGATCGAGAAGCAGACACAATCGAAAAAGAACATCTTATGTTCCGCCACTAAAACAGCCTTGGTCACGAGAGGAAGGCAGCTTATTCATTTTCGCTGTAGTGAACTGACATGAATATAAGTTTTATGGTTATGAACGACATTAATAGGTCGGCCAAAAAACAAGAAGTGATTGTCTGAATCTGATCCACTGTTGGAATCACAGCGAGCGATGTCAAGCTTTTCAAATCCACTATCACTCCAAATAAGTACTCCTACAGTTTGTAAAATGAATTATTTCCTCTGTGCGTGCATCTCCGAGTTAAATTTAGCTGCCACTTTTAAAGAAATAAGAGTCACAACCGGGGCAGAACTAATTGAATTTTGATGTGTTTGGTGACAGGGAGACGTTGCTCCGTCTAATCTGCTTCTCTCGGTTATCCCACAATTTTTGCAACTGAGCATTACCCAAGCTCGTGTCAACAAATCACGCATGAAAATCAACTGAAACAATGTTTTTAAAAAAACAAACGCAAAAACTAGGGAATACAGCAGAACAAGGAAGCAGTGTCCACTATACACGGTCCTTTAAGAAATCTTAAGTAAAACCAATTGAGACGAACTAAGCTTTTACAAAAACAAAACAAAACAAAAAAAAGGGCGCCACTAGTAAGTTTGGTTTCAGTCTTTACAACAGTGACTGCTTGAGGAAGCAGCAACACTGAGGGGATGGTGTTGGTGAAAATCACTATATATATACACACACACACACTCACATTCGCACTATAGTTTTACAATCATGCACACGAGAAGTCAACGTGTCCAGTTTCTTCAGTGGTATATGACCCAGCCACGGCAACGGAAGCAACGTGGGGAAGAGTTGTAAGCAACTCGGATGCTCTCTTTTTTGTGAGGCTCAGCTACACCACGTGACTTCCAACTGGAACTACAGTGGGCATATGGTCCTGAAAAAATCCTTTTTTTTTTTTTGTTAGATTTTCCTGTGCGGGTCTTAGGAGGGGAGGTGAAAAAAAAATGTATCTTCACATAATTTGTCTAACTTCTAGTCAGTGAGCGCCTGCAGAGAAAGAAACATTACATTCAATAACAATTCTGATAGTTCGATGCAATAAATGAGTGAGATGAAATTAAAGCGTGAAACAGCTGCACGAACATTTCCCAAATATGGCATCTGTATTTTGTATTATTTATTCACAAATTACTGGGCACATATTTGATGTTAGAACCTCACAACACCCCACCAAACAAGTGCTACCAAAAACGGGTACACGGACGGGTTTTTAATTACTGTATATACCTTCTGCCATCTAGTGAAAGAGCATTTAGTTGTTCTGCCAGTCACCATAGGTCACTGGCATAGATAGTTGATCAAAGACACAGAATTTGTAGGGAATGAATAATTTTCCTCCCTATTTGGTGAAATGAGAACATGTCCCGTAGCATAGTGATGATTTCTGATGGCACAATACATGACTGAGAACTCATTTATTAGTCTAAAGAAGAAAGGCATTTCTGGTAAAGTAATTCATGTTTGGTTGGGTCATTTTTTTCTTTTACAAGTGAGTGTTAATTTTCGCATAATCTTTCAAGGAAATCCAGACAAATACCCGATCCCTTATGGAAAAAGTACATTGAGGAATTTATCTGTAATACCCCTCGTGAGGGGAAGCGGCTCGGATAATGGATGAATTGCTCGAACGAAGATTGTTGTCTTTACCTTGAAGGGTTTAGAATTCATCATCCGAGACATGAGGTTTAGCGACAGCCATCTCCTCCTTACTGTTGGCAATCATCTTACATTTCTAGAGAAAAACAGAAAAACGGTTTACAGGTGCTCAAACGCAGCCTGCATTAAAAACAAGCATCCTTTACCTCTGTCAGCTCCTTTATGGTGTGGATGTTCGCTTGCTGCGTGACTTTCCTTTTCGCTTCTTCAATGTGGTCCAGGTTCAGCGACGGGGTTGGTGGCGCGAGACAAGGGGGAGGTTTGTTTGTGATGGTGGGAAGAGGGGCAAGGGGAGGCATTGCCGCCAAGGCCCCCATGTTGGTCAAGGCGGCGGTCATGGTGGCCGCCGTCATACTTGCCATGGCGGCACTCATGGTGATGTTGGACATGCTGGGCATTCCTGGAATACCGGGCAACCCCATTGGACCCATGTTGGGCATATTTGGCATCCCCATGCCCATGGGGAGGGGTAACGGCAGTGGGAGCGAGAGGGGGCCGGGAGACGGCGTCGGGAGGGGAAGCTGGAGGATGGCTTTCGGCCGCAGACTCTCTGGGATGGGCACGCCTGCTTTGGCACACATGGCAGCTGCGTTGGCCTTGGCTATCTCCAGTAACTGGTCCTTATCTGGGAACATAAGACAAATCACATAAGCACTCTTCTATGTTTTCACTTCTCTGTGATCTAAGCTTGCGAAAGGCTTTACCTAAGTCAGTGAGCCTCGGAGGCGACTTGCTGGCGCTGCGCCGTGTCCGCGACCCTGAGCGGCGCTGCTTGCGGAGAATCAGAACGGGGGAGTGGCTAGGCTCCCTTTTCCACCTATCCCTTCTATCAAATGAGCGACTGCGAAACACCGGACGCTTCCCTCGACCTCTGGATCTTGACCTGCGTCTTCGGTCAGATGAACGAGACCTGGACCTGCGACCCCTGTCTCCTGACCGAGACCTTTTCTTGCGGCCAGTGGATCGGCTCCGGGAGCGCTTGTTCCTGTCCGTGGATTTGGATCTTTTCCTCCCCCTGGCATTGGGCGAGCGAGAGCGGGAGCGTCTCTTCCGGGCTGGAGAGCGGGACTTGGATCGGCGTGCCCTGGTTCGAGACTTGGAACGGGATCGCTTGCGCCGCGTGGCAAAACGAGAAGGGCTGGATTTTCTGCGCCGGCCAGGACTCCGAGATTTTGACCGGCGCTTCTTTTTTTCAGATGGTGAGACAGATTCTCTCTTCCTCACTGGAGACTTTGACCTGAAGAGGATGATGAGCGGGATTACATTAATGACGATCTGGTTCACACTTAAGACCTTTGATTCGAGTCATACAACTAGCCAACCAATACGGCAAACCCCCGTTTTGGGGGGAGGGAACTCTATGGCAAAGAGCAAAGAACAGCGATCAATTTTTCATAATTGGCTATATTAATAGCTCAAACCATTACGGTAATGCAAATTTTGATATCAATACAGCAAAGGTTTTTGTTACCGAGCAAGTAAATGAGACAGGGTGGTCTTAGCGGGGTCAATTTCAAAAGGAACACAACGAGAATGGATGATGATTGAGCATGTTTTAGATGGTATTCACGGGAGGTTTTATTCATTCATTTTAAATCATATTTAAGAAAAATGTGAGCTGTCAAAATAATCTGGCCCGCTTTTTAACATGGAGCAGCGAGCAGGCTAACACCGCACCCGCAATTATAAATTCACTAATTCCCGTCACGAATCACACACAGCTTGACTATTTACATGCCATTTACTAATACGAAATGGGAAATTTGAGAAAACCATAGAAACTATTTTTTCCCCCTGCAGTTGACGTCAAATCTCATTCATCGTATCAAAATTATGAACACATGCATGTGTGTATGCGTGTGTATGCGATCCATCCAATCGATCTCTGCAGCATGCCGCACATGCAGTTTAGGCATCTGCCTCACAGGACTTGTACTTTTGATGAATTGCAGTTGCGCAGGCTACCTCTGGCCTTTTTAAAGTAACCCTCCCAACCCTGATCACTTTAACATACTTCTTTGTCACAATTACTACTTTCCTATTAGCCAGGGCTGCGGTGCCAATTTGTGGCAGAAGCTCAAGCTGCAAATAGTTGGGGGTTGACTGTATTCACAAACTAATCTTGGCGTTCCTGTATGCATAAAGTACAAACCTCTTTCGGGGTGAAGCTGAGCGGGAAGGTTCCCTATGATCTGTGGGTGAAGGCGAAGACTCTTTGCTCTGCCTTTCTGGAGATGCTGAATGTGAAGGGCTTTTCAATGATTCTACTTGCGTGTTCCCCGGCGGGGGGGAACTTCCTATTTCTTCATCTAAGCCTTCGGAGCGTTCAGATCCCTCTGGGGCAGTGACAGGTTCTTGAGAGCCAGACACAGTCCCTGAAACATCGTGTTCGGGGCATATGCTGGCCTCCTCCCTCGGTTCGGTTTCCTCTTCTTCGGGGATCGCTTCAGGTGCTGGAGGCGGCTCCTGCTCTTCATCCACTGGAGCAACAGCTGGAGAACTGGAAACAACCAGTGAGGGCACAGGTTTCCAGCAACCTGTGATTGTAGACAATGTATTCAAACTCAATACATTGTTGGCATTTACAAATTAATCTGTAAAGTAAGGCTGACTATTAAATTATATCCAAATTGAAATCGCAACACAGAAGAAGGCAATTTTCAAACTGCAAAGGCTGCAATTTGGATAAATATGTACAGTGGTGTTTGGCCTCTCGCTGATTTGGTTTTTTTTTTGCAAGTTTGTCGCACACTTAAATGTTGCCCATCATCAAATATATTTAAATATTTGTAAAATGTAAATTTTAAATGAAGGGTTTTATAATTAAGCTTGATTATTTCCTGTGTGGAAAAAGGGATTAACACTTCCGAAACCAAATAACTGGTTGGGCCACGATCAGCAGCAACAACCAAAATCAAACTTTTCTATAACTGAGAGTGAGTCTTCCACATCTATGTAGAGATATCTGAGCCCCCTCTTCCTTGCACAACTGCTTTAATTCAGCCACACTGGTTAGTTTTTGACAACGGAGGACCTTTTAAATGTTAACACACAGCATTTCAATCAGAAATCAGGACATGGGACTTTTTGCGTACAACCTTCATTTTGTTTCATTTTGATGCAGAACGCCCCCACACTTCAATTATCTTCCGGCGCAGTCAACCAAAGAGCTTCGTTTCATGTCTTCCATATTAATTCATGATTCATTTGCCTTTATTTTAGCATAAGCCTATATTATAGGACCAAAAGCTTTATGTATAATAAGTAGGATCATTTATATTGTAACAGAGACTAACTTGCTTGTGTTTGTTGAAAAATATATGAAAGGAGGACCATGAAGGAAAAATTCATGTCAAAACACAATGACAATATTGTGGAGGCGGGGGCAAAACTACTCTCACCTGCTGTAGGAATGGTTTCAGCTACTGCAGCCATCTTTTCTGGGGATGCCATCTTTTCTAGGGATGCCATCTTTTCTGGGGACGCCATCTTTTCTGCAGACGCCATCTTTTCTGGGGACACCATCTTTTCTGCAGACGCCATCTTTTCTGCAGACGCCAACTTTTCTGCAGACGCCAACTTTTCTGCAGACGCCATCTTTTCTGCAGACGCCATCTTTTCTGCAGACGCCCACTTTTCTGCAGATGCCAACTTTTCTGCAGACGCCAATTTTTCTGCATACGCCAACTTTTCTGCAGACGCCAACTTTTCTGGAGACGCCAACTTTTCTGCAGACGCCATCTTTTCTGGAGACGCCAACTTTTCTGCAGACGCCATCTTTTCTGGAGACGCCAACTTTTCTGCAGAGGCCATCTTTTCTGGAGACGCCATCTTTTCTGGAGACATCTTTTCTGCAGAAGCCAACTTTTCTGCAGACGCCAGCTTTTCTGCAGACGCCATCTTTTCTGGAGACGCCAACTTTTCTGCAGACGCCATCTTTTCTGGAGACGGCAACTTTTCTGCAGAGGCCATCTTTTCTGGAGACGCCATCTTTTCTGGAGACGCCATCTTCTCTGGAGATGCCCTCTTCTCTGGAGATGCCATCATCTCTGGAGATGCCATCTTCTCTGGAGATGCTTGCACCGCCTGGGAAGAAGATGACGCCTTCTCAAGAGGGGGTGAGGCGGATCTGGCATGGGAGGACCTATCAGACGGTCTATCACTTGACCCAGACCGGGATCTGGACTTGGATCTGTGCAAGCCAACAGAGACAGATTTTGACTTTGACCTTCTGACGCAGATCCTTGGTGATTCGGACTTCTTTCTGCTCAGCAATGGCGAGCGTGACTTTGATCTGCGCCTTCTAGGCAACGAGCGGGATTTTGAACGTTTGCTAGACCTTGGCGGAGACCGCTTTCTCCGGGCAGGGGAACGAGAACGCCTTCTAACCGGAGACCTGGATTTGGAGCGCCAGCGAGAAGTGGGCGTTCGGGATTTGGTGCGTCTGCGGGCACTCCTTGATCTAGAGCGCCGCTGACGTTTGTAGGTTGTGATGGAGCGTGATCGAGTCCGCCTGCGCCTACGGGCAGACCTGGAGCGTGAGCGGCGTGCTCTGGGAGGTGGTGACCTCCTATGTCGCGACAAAGATCGACTCCTTGAGCGCCTGCCACCAGTACGTTTGGCCAAGGAACGTGACCTGGAGCGCCGGTAAGGACGCCTGGATCTGGAACGACGGGCCCTGGCAAAAGAGCGAGACCGCGACCGCCTACCGCTTGCACCACCACGTCTGGGCGAGCGTGTCCGGGAGCGCCTCATGCGCCCTCGCGAGCGGGATTTTGATCTCCGGCTTCTCCTTGGAGAGCGAGATAAAGAGCGCGACCTGCGTCCGCCACGTTTTGGCGATCTTGAGGATCTTCTTTTTGTAGATGGGGGACTTCGACGTCGCCTCGGAGACAAAGATGAGCTTCTCCGGCGTTTTGGTGTCTTGGACCTGCGAGGAGACCGGAATGACCTCCTCTTGGGCGTACGCGACCGAGAAGTGGACCACGACCGACGGCGAGCTCTTTTGGGAGATCTTGAGGGTGGGGAGACAGCCTTCTTCCTCGGTTTAGGAGACTGAGAGCGGGAAATTGAGCGCGACAGCTGCCGCTTATTTAGACGAGTGGGAGATTGCTTGTCCTTTGAAGCTGATCTTGAATGATTTTCAGGTGGTTCTACCACTGCCGCTACTGTTTGTTCCTCACTCTGCTGCTTCGGTGGACTTGGTGATGGTGATCGACTACGTCTCGACCCAGACTGCTTAATATCTGGGCCCATAAAAGGGAGGGGAGATGCTGGCCTGGGTGAATCAGACTCTTTTACAGGTGCCTGCTGCTGCTGCTGCATTGAAATGAATTCATCTTTCGGTATTGGCTCATCTCTAGGTGCATTACCTTCCTGTTTAGGAATAATGTCAGGAAGTTCATTGGCATGACCCAAAGTACCATCTCCTACACTGGCTTCTTCCTTAATCTGAATTGTTCCTGTCTGTGTTACCTCATCCAGGCTAGGCAGTGGAGATTTTATATCCTTTTCTGTTCCATTGGTTTGACTATCGTTTGTGGTCTTCTCTGTGATTTGTGGAACATCCATTTCAGACATGCACTCTTTCTTCTCTTCAAGTGGTTCAGGATTCAGCAGACTGGGAACACCTTTCTCATCCTCTTTGTTGTTTTGTGTTGACATGAGGGTCACTGGCTCAGGCTGGCCAGGTGCTACCGCTGGAGAAGATTTGCCATCACCTATCCCTGCACGCCCCTCCGTTTCAGATTCAGAACCTGAGCCAGAGCTGCTATCAGATGAGGAGCGAGACTGGGATTTCTTTTCATCCTTCTTCTTCTTCTTTTTCTTCTTCTTAGCAGCATGTCTTTTGTGTTTTTTAGATTTTGCATCTCCCTCCTTGTCCACACAATCTGACAAGACAATTAATGAGCTTTTTTTATTCTATTTTTCTTATATTGTTTATTTTGCATCAGAGAAAAATCTATCAAAAATAAAAATTAATCATCCTCACAAGCGACCTACCTGTTTTAGTCTCTTCCTTCTGCCCAGCATGATCCCCTGCTTTTGCGGCCAGCCTTGCACTGCAAAAACAAGGGCAAATGGGTTCAGATATTCCCCACAAATAGCAACACAGTAATTGTTAATTTAGTTAGCTAATTAATAATATTGAATGTCCAACTTTATTTCAGCGTTTGATACCAGGAGCAATGATGTTGGAGCACTGCATCTCAAGATTATAGTTGGTAGCATGTAAGATTTTTTTGGTGGGAGGTGGGGAGAAAAAAAAAATCAGAGAGCAAACCTCCGATCGCAGCATTGTGCTCCAATCACAAAGAAAAAACAGTTAGACCAACAAAGAGGAAGCCGCTATACCAACAAAGAACCAGCATCCAATCCAACGAAGAAGCAGCTAGACCGACAATGAAGAAGTGTGCACGTACGTGCGGCATACTCAAGGTAAACGAGAGCATGGCGTAATGTCATTCAAATAAACGACCAGTCAACTCAGTAGAACTCTTTCAATAACATGTTAATGTGCCTACTAACCCGATCAAACACCTGTGAATGGATACATCGTGTACAAGTAAGGAGGTCCCCGTCTGTGACGTGCTAGCACGAGTGTTAGCTATGTTCGACCCTTAGCATCGCGTTCAAGTCAAAATCAGGCAAGTAAAATATGAATGGACTATTTATGGCAATAATGGGTCCGCTTAAAAGATAAAGTAGTCGACTGATGGTTGGTCAACGCATGCAGTGCGAGAGAGTATTCCATCACTACACGTACGCTGTTTGTGTAAATGGACGACACACTCCGCATTTAATTGAAACATGGCAAACGATGTGTCCACAAAGTGTAACAGCGAAAGCAACTTTTTCTGACCTGGCTCTTGTAGTCCGTGCAGTTTTCAGAAGAGCCGTCTCCGCCTCAGACTCAGCACCAGACTCCGAGCTGCTTTCCCTTTCACCCCTCTTCTTCTTTTTCTTCTTCTTGTTCTTGTGCTTTTTATGCTTCTTGTTTTTCTTATGAGGTGGTTCAGTTCCTTCTGTGCAATTCACGTCATCCTTTTCGGTTGTCTCATCCTCGCCTGAACATGACACCCAGAATTTCAAATTATGCAAAGCATATTTACAGAATGTAGTTTTGTGACAAATTTTTGTACCCTCGCCATCACTCACCGGCTGGAACATCCACTGCACACTCCATTTGCCCTGTTGAAGATGCTGTCGTAAAGGGTCCTCTTAACGTTAGAAGCGTACCTTTACGGAGGAAGAATCAAGATATTATCACTGAGGCTTTTCCACACATTTTCAGCCCAGGAACTAAAATAAAAAGTTAATTCACGACAGGAACCAGACTCCATAAAATTCTTCTACAAATAAGCAATCGTTGAATCAAGGCAACTGCACCTTTCATGGTTGTCATCTTTGAGCATTATGGACTAGAGATGAATTGGCTCCAACATCTGCTGCCTTGATTCAAATTTTGCAGACATTCAATCATACTGCAAAGTACATAAATGACAACGTACATCAAGGAATTTACCCCAAGAAAGCCCAAAAAATTGTGACAGTGTGACCACCTTGACCCTAAATTTAGGGAAACGTGCTAATACGAGTGTAAATAATATATATCATCACCATGACAATGGCTGGATGATAGTTAAGCAGTTAAAATAATTTGAATATCAAACAAAACCGTTGTCTTTAACAAAGTGCACTGCCTAAAAGTCACAAGTCTGCAATTTAATGCAACTTCAATAAAATCTTAATGTACGAAGCAGTGCTTCTACACCTGGATTTTACATAACTACAGAGTAAGAAAACGTACTTGTTAAAACTAGATACTTCAAAAATCTATTGTAATTATACTCTTTTGCAACAGTAAGAACTCTTCGGAATTAGGAAATTGATTCGTGATCACACCACTTTCGACAAATCTGGCTATTCAATTTACGATAAAGTCTTTTTTCAATATCTATTACAAAAATGAAAAGAGGTCGGCTTTCGGTGACAAGAATGGCGACAAGTTAACATTGCCGCGCTGCCAGCCAACCGCGACGTGTTATTTTGACGCTTAAATTGTGACATTGGCCAGTCATATCTGCACTCATCTTCTTGTTGATGAGTGGTAACATGTTGGAAAAGTTCGCGAAGAAAACGAGAATTCAAACAAAGTTTGCAAAAACAACTCCGTTTACAAGTTATTAATCGCCAGCGGGCCTGCGTGGCTGTAAGCTAGCTTGAACATTCATTCAAAAATCATCGGAGGTCACGCTACTATCGGACACATAAAACATTTAAAAGAAAATTAAAAAAAAAATAATAACCGACTAATTTGCTTACAAGGCTTATACCTCAGCAGTGATAATAAAATAATTAAGATGCCACTAGATTGCGGCCTTGAGCGGCCATTCACAACCTATTCGTCTTGCTAATCCAGCTACCTTGGCTAGCATGCTCGTAGTTGTTTCACAACCTAGCGATAAGTCCATTTTCGCTAGTCGCGACTGCTCGTTTCAACAAAGCAACTTGGTAACTTCATCACATTTGCCAATTTTTTTGTGACGCATATTTACCCCGTGTAAGTCGCGAGGCACTAGCCGGAGAGTCGAATTTTTTCAAGGGTCGCGGTCGTAGTTTCCAAAACGTGCGAAGCCGAACAATCACGCACAGACAACGTTAGCCAGCTAACTCTTCCGCCATGACAGGAAGGTATCCCAGCATGCAGTGCTGCGCGCGTTGAGTGCTAGCGTCACAGTTGCCCGGGCAACTCCCGGTGCTGACGATGGATGGATGGATAAAATTCTATCTATCTATCTATCTATCTATCTATCTATCTATCTATCTATCTATCTATCTATCTATCTATCTATCTATCTATCTATCTATCTATCTATCTATCTATCTATCTGCGGTTTCGGGCGTACTGGAGCCAATACCAGCAGTCTTGGGGCAGTGGGCGAGGTACAACCTGAACTGGTTGCCAGCCGATTGCAGGGCACACATAGACCAATCATCCACGCTCACACTCACATCAAGGGACAATTTAGAGTGCTTTTCATTAGCCTGCCATGCATGTTTTTGGAATGTGGGAGGAAACCGGAGTACTCGGAGAAAACCCACGCAGTACGGGGAGAACATGCAAGCTCCACACAGGGAGGATGGAGCAGGAATTGAACCCAGTACAGTATCTCTCTGTGAGGTCGACGCATATATATATATATATATATATATATATATATATATATGTATATATGTGTGTGTGTGTGTGTGTATGTATAGAAGTTTATTATATATATTTTTTTTTCACGAGACAGCAATAGAAAGAAAAATAATGTTACACGTGCTAAAAAGAATTTAACGCTCCAACAGCGCTAGTACGTAATTTAGTACTTAGGAGAGCGACACCCTACATTACATTACGAAATATGAATATTTCACAGTGCCCATACACATACTGCTTCAAAGCCAGTACAGTATTCATGAGATCACGGGTGTGGTTTTGGTTCTGACAAATCACTACATTACCCATAAGCCATGTAGAGGAAGAAGCTATTTGGAATCAGGAAGTGCGTGTTGTTCGGCGAATGAGTTGTCGTTGAATAAAACCCGTTTGTTTTGTACGAAGCTCCGGAGCATTGCAAAGGCTTGTTGAATATTTTTTCTTGCTTTAAACTCTACTACATGCACATAATGGAAGCTTTCAATTGCCAGTCCAGTACATAGTGTGTCAATTTACTCGTCGTCCCCACGGTCGACGAATCAACATTAGATGTAGACAAGCTTCGCATTCTTGCACTCTGTTGGAGACTCTGACTTTTGTTTGCTAGTTTCTGTTTTGTCGGATTTTTAGAAATACATTTTTATTCGTGCATTGTTCAAAACAGCCCTCGCTGAGACATGAAAAAGAGGTTTAATATCAATTTGGACGATTCTGCCTTTACCAAAGAGAGAACACCAGTAAGCGATTCTCTCAGCATGTTTTTGTGTGTTTCTGTTTACAATCGTTTGAGTCAGACATGTTTGTTTGTTTTTTTTTAGCCAAAGCAGCATTTTCAATCATCAACAACTGTGGGACAAAGCAAAACCAATGCACGTTCTTCACCAGTAAAGGAGGGCCAGCCTTTGTCCTATGCTCAATATATCATCAAAGCTAAAGCCCAAGGGGCTGTGCCGCTTCAACGAGATGGGTCCAATGAAATGCCCACATCTGAAATTGGTGGAGCCCCCAATAATGCCCGTCTCAGGCAAAGCGAACCTGAAGCAGTGCCTCCCGGGGAAGGAATGAGTGGAGGTGATGAGATGATGAAGAGCGAGGAGACTCAGGGGTCCGGTTGTGGTCAAAGAGAAGTAAACTGTCCAAGCCTCGGTGCAAAACCCGCAGGGTCCAGGAGCAGCATTATTGTCAGTCCCAGACAGGTATGCATCAGGAGGAATATTAGATACATCGTCACAACCTTATATGAGAAATATTTGCCTTTTCCTCCTGCGTGTTTTAAGTTCCCCGGTGTCTCTTGACATGCATTAATCAAAAGAAGCCAAAAATGAAGAAATATCACAGTCTTGTCTTGTTGAAATCAGCCTGTTTGAGAGAGCGTTCTCATGACAACCGGGGTGAACAGAGTGCCCAGACATGTGTGTGTGTGTGTGTGGGGGGGGGGTAAAAATGAAAAGGAGTGCCCATGAAGACAAGACAACAATTTTAACTCATGCAGACAGCAGTTCATACACTCCAGTGTTTGTGGTACAAGGACATATGTCCAAACACAAATTACACGTCTATATTTTAACTCATGCAGACAGCAGTTCATACACTCCACAGTGTTTGTGGAACAAGGACATATGTCCAAACACAAATTTCACGTCTACGCCACTTACACTGTGCAATCGAATACGTGCTGTTTATCAGACGGCAACGGCATTCTGTACGCTCACTTACCTTTTGGCTTTGACTTCATAGCAGAGGTGTCACACCTAGGGGATGTAGGTGTTTCCACATGATTGTGTTTCCGACAATGTAGTCTGGCAGTCAGACGCTCGAAAGTGGCTATGAATCTTCAGATAGCCTAGCTTCCAAGGTGGAGAAACTGTGCAGGTGGTTGTTTTGTGGATTCGCTGTAAACTGTATACCTAATAAAGAGTACATTTTCCAAAGTCTTTGAATGATTTTTTTTTTCAATTTGAAATTAGCATTTGAATTTTTACCTCAACATACTGAAGTTTATGTTTTTATGCTTACAGAGGGGGAATCCTATTTTGAAGTTTGTGACGAGGGTCCCATGGGAGTTTGGAGAAGTTGTCCCAGACTATGTTCTGGGCCAGACAACTTGTGCTCTCTTTCTCAGGTGGATGTTTACACTTACCTCATATATTCTTTTAAATACCTGCAATTTTTTTTTGACTTTCTTTCCCTTTCTTTTTTTTTCTTTTTTTTTAACATCAACTGGCTCAAAGTCTGAGGTATCACAGTCTGAATCCAAACTATATTCATGATCGACTTAAGCAGCTTGGTCAGAGCTTCACCCTTCGCGTCTTACTAGTTCAAGTGGATGTGGTGAGTATAAAGGGCCATAATAATAATTAGTCTGTCAAATTTGGTCAGTTATACCGAATGGATAGCTGATTAATATTGAAGCAATTCTGTCAAAATGGAATGAGTAGCCCAAAATACATGCAGTGGATCTATCAGGAGAAAAGTGTTTAAGTGATAATCTTGGTCTTTTTCTTGATATCAGAAAAACCCGGCCTTTTTTAAAATTGTTTTGAGACTTCTTACATCCCCTGTATATTTGTAGCATTTTGTGTATTGTTGGGGGTTTTCCCCTTTCACAGAAAGACCCCCACCATGCATTGAAGGAGCTGGCTCGCATCTGCATTCTGGCTGACTGCACTCTTATTCTGGCATGGAGGCAAGTCCTGCGACTTATTACCTAGAAGCCAAATCATTTCAAACAAAACTACCTCTACTCCCTGACAGTGACACCAGTTCAACCGTCAACGGTCGACACACTTGAACTGGGTTGAAAAATGAACAAATCACTGAATTATGCACATTTCGGCATGGCTCAGTGGTAGAGTGATCGTCTCCCAACCTGAAAATACAAATTAAAGTAGCCTAAATACTTCTTGTCTTATTATTTACAATGTATTATAATTTATTTGTTTGATGACTTGGCAGCCCAGAGGAGGCAGGACGTTACCTGGAAACATACAAATCATACGAGAAGAAACCAGCAGACCTCCTGAAAGAGCAAGTGGAAACAAATTATTTAGCAAAGGTAATTTTGTAATTCAATTTTTTGAAGGTGTGAAACGCATTTTCATCATATTATTACTTAATTACCTCTTTCAGCTTTGTGTCATACAGTCACATCCATTTTTTTTTTTTTAAGAATCTCACACAAAATATACTGTTTGTTCTGAAGGTGACTGACTGCTTGACCACCGTGAAGTCCATCAACAAGACAGATGCTATGACATTACTGTCAACCTTTTCTGTGAGATCCCTTTCTCGCTGCTATTTAAATGTTGACTTTTGTCCATAAGTAATTTTTTGGTTTCTATTGTTCTATTACAGTCTTTGGAAGGAATCACCAGTGCATCAAAAGAAGACCTGGTTCTCTGTCCAGGCCTCGGTCCACAAAAAGTGAGGGCAAATGTGCACATTATTATATTGTTACAAAGAAAACGGAAGTGCAATATGTATGTAATGACTGTGTTGGAATTTTGTGTTTGCAGGCACGACGACTTTATGATGTGCTTCATAAACCTTTCCTAAAGTCCAAGACAAAGTGACAATTGAGGAAATTGAATCTGCAGTATGTGGAATGAAAAGATAGCTGACTTTTGGAAAGTACATGGACATTTTAACTGTTGTTATAATGTGTGCTACAGTGCTGTTTATGAATAAACATTTTCATGTGTTAATGCTATTGAATCATTATAAAAGGACACGTGAGTAAAATATTGTAAAATGTATCTGAAACTATGATTTTTAACGATAGAGGAATCATACTAGCACCTCATTTAGTTTTGTGCGATCACCTGCACTATGAATTTAAATCCTGTACAAAAGCATCGAAGTTTACAAAGAAAATGAATTTTAAAAAAAGAATGAAATATAGATAAAATGTTGCACACAGGATAATCTAACAATATTGTAGTATCTGTTTCTTGTATTGGTGTGACGTCATAGAAAGGGGAGGAGCCAGGTTGGGGGAAGATTGGCTCCGGTAGTCAGTCTGAGTGTAGAGCGCATGGGCGTGAGTTGTGGCTAACAGCAACTCCTTTGAATGCGTGTGTTTACTGCCTTACTTGTTTATTAAATACCGACGAATTATATCAGCGACTGCGTGCATCCTTCTCTCCGCTATTGAAGGGCATTACATTGGTGTCAGAAGTTTTGGATTCACCGTCGCACGCCCGTTTTTTTGCCGAAGGATGTTCGGCGATTCCGATACTCGGCGGAAGGTGAAGGAAGAGGCCGTTCCGTGAGGGCGCTGCCCCAAGCTAGACAGCCATTGGGACGGGCCATGTAGGGTACTTGAGCGGGTGGGGGAGGTAGTTTATCGGGTGGCAGTCCCCCCCAGGGGCAGAAAGGTTGCCCTACATCGGGACAGGTTGGCCCCCTACCGGGGCAGCGGTGTTCCTGTATTTGAGGCGGGGTCCGCTTCATCCGCCAGTTCAGAACATGTGGTGGACCCCTGTTCCCCAGATCCCACCAATGTTGTCCCGAGTCAGCCGGCTGAAGGTGGTATCGACTCAGAGCCAGGCCGACCACAGAGACGGAGACGAAGACCACGACGACTGGAGAATTTTTCTTGTTGAACCCTCGGGGCGAGGGTTTCATAAAGGGGAGGGCAGTGTAGTATCTGTTTCTTGTATTGGTGTGACGTCATAGAAAGGGGAGGAGCCAGGTTGGGGGAAGATTGGCTCCGGTAGTCAGTCTGAGTGTAGAGCGCATGGGCGTGAGTTGTGGCTAACAGCAACTCCTTTGAATGCGTGTGTTTACTGCCTTACTTGTTTATTAAATACCGACGAATTATATCAGCGACTGCGTGCATCCTTCTCTCCGCTATTGAAGGGCATTACAATATGTTGACGTTGAGGTGGTAATTCATGATTACTGTATTTAGTATAGCAGGTAGGTATAAAGGAGTGATTTTGTCCATAAAGGTTTCATACAAGCAGGCAGAGATGCAACATTTGACTCCGGCTCCGGGATTTGCATGTTCTCACCATGCCTGTATGGGTTTTCCCCGAGTTCTCCCTTTTCCTCCCACATTCCAAAAACAGGCATAGCAAGTAATGGAACACTAAATTGTCCGTAGGTGGTGGGTGTGGATGGTTGTTCGTCAATGTGTGCTGCCCTGCGATTGGCTGGCAATCAGTTTGCGGTGTACCCAGTTTACTGCCCGACGATAGCTGAGATAGGCTCCAGCACGCTCGCCACCTCGGTGCCTCGGATGGATTTTGGGTTTTGTTCACATCAATTGTTGGGTGCTGCCAACGAGCACTCACACATTGAAGATCCCTAGTTGTTACGATGAAATACGTGCCATTTATATTCAAAAATGTGAAATCTAAATGCATCTGTTTGGCGTAAAATACTTGTTGGGGTTAATTAGTGATTTCGCTATTTCCGATTACCTTTAACGCAAAATAACTATTTCCAATTGCCTTTAACGCAGCACGCGTGACGTAGGCTGCAGGAAGTGCTTGCCGAAGTCGCGCTTTTCAGTGATTTTTTTTCCAGTTACACTATCGTTTCAGCTCTTTTGCCCTACGTTACTACATGTAGCTACCAAAATGTATTTAAACATGAATAAAAATGTATTTTGAGAGCAACATTAAGCAGCTCGATTTGCCTTTGTAGAGATGGAGGATCCGCTCATGGATCTGGTGCCACCTGAGGAGTATGTTGTTCTCTGGAGCTTTACTGGGCGTTGCAGTGAAGAGGTTAAATGTTTGTCTGTCTGTCCGTCCCAACGGCCGTAAAATTTCCTGATGAATGTATCATGTTACAACCTACGCGTACGAAAGAGCAAAATGGAGTTCCGCCGATAGGCTAAAACGCTAGGTGCAAATGAAGTTAAAACTTTCCTTCACAATATCGTCGGCCACATAGCATAATTGCCTAAGTGATATTCTAATATTTTTGGAACACGAGAACAATATTTTAGAAGACACATTACTGTTTTGCATTGGGTCTTTTTTCTTCCTCTTTCTTGTTCACCCTTCAGTTTTTGTTACCATATCAATAAAAAAAAAATGCCACTGTGTGTTCTTTTTTTTTTAAATTTCTTTTTGTTTTCCCAAAACACTGAAATACGACTTAGGCAATTATGAAATGTGGCTGAAAAGGTCTGTAAATAACTGCGTACTATATAGCAATAAGAACAATTGTAATTGAGTGTGCCTTCTTGTGTCATATGACAATCTTCGGAACCTCTAAATGCCGAATGTTGTAAACCGAGGAGGACATAAATATTTAAAAAGGGACAGTATGGTAATCGGGTGTATGGATTAAATAACTGTACGTAGCCCGCAGGCCATAGTTTGCCCACCTTGCTCTAAACTACCCATTATGGTGAGTGTGGATTTTTTTTTCCTATACTGTACATGCGCTGCAATTGTCTGGCAACTAGTCCAGTGTGTAGTCTGCCTCTCACTGGGATAGGCTTCAGCTGACCCAACCCAAAAAAAGATCGAACACTGTAGAAAATGGATGACGGGTACTGTCTGAATTAGATTCTCATCCAACTTGTCTAAACCTGTCTGTGTCTCTTGTGTTCAGCAGCTTAGTATCAGCAAAGGAGACCAACTGATGGTCCATGCCAAGATTACCCCAGAGTGGTGGTGGGCTGAGCTGCGAGGGGTCTTTGGTTATGTCCCTGCCAACTACCTCAGCCAGGGAGCCTCAGAAGAGGAGGAGGAGGAGGACGCATGGCAGGATGAGGAGTACTATTCCACCTACGGAACACTGGTCGGTTTTTTTGAATCCCTGTAGTGTTATCAGATCAATTTCTGTGCAATTTTTTTTTTGTTGAGGAACAGTAAACAATTTGGAATATTTCTACACCATACCAGAATCTTCACTTGGAGATGTTGTCAGACAAGAGCCGCACAGAGACGTACAGGCGAGTCATCGTCGACAACAGTGCTTCTCTGCACAGGAAGGTTGTCATGGACCTCGGCTGCGGGACCGGCATTATGAGTCTGTTCTGCGCTCAGCTGGCACAACCGGCAGCGGTGAGGAGGACCCGGCACCCTTTTAAGAAAGCACATGGACACTTGACAAGAAGAAGTAGGGACCAGACATAGTTACCAGACCAGGTTACCACAAAAAAACGCAGCAATTAGGTGAATTTTTGAGTAGCGACCAATGACTAGGCAACAGATTATTGTGTTGCAATGTCGGTTTGTGCTCTAGCAGGTGTATGCCGTGGAGGCCAGCTCGATGGTGGAGCACACCAGGGAGCTGGTGAAGCAGAACGCATGCGAGGAGGTGGTCACAGTCCTGCAGGGACGGGCCGAAGAGATCCAACTACCCGAGCAGGTGGACGTTCTTGTGTCCGAGTGGATGGGCAACTGCTTGCTGGTAAGAATCACCCTGCCCAAATTACTTTTTAAAGCAGGATGCACAAAATACCGTCAACTGGTCTGAATCTCAGCATTTCCATAAACTTACTCGAATGAAGCTGGAATTTGTAATATGGATATTACCAGTATATATCACTGGATATGTCAGTGAAAAAAATTATTTTTGAGAAATAATACTTTTGAGAAAATCTTTGAACACAATACACGGTAGTGACTAGTTTGTATGCCAAAAAAAGTGTCATGAGATGCCCAGTGTTCAATCACACTGGCCTCCAACTTTCTGCCACCTTTACCCCAACATGAGTAGGGGGAAACACGCTCCCTGATCAGCAAAAAGAGCACACTTATAAACCTCAATAAGGCAAGCCATTGAGTACATTACCATCTTGATGGGGTTTTTTTTTTCAAACAACTTCATACAATTTAATTGCAAATATCAACTTGTTTACTCTCAATGTGAGGAAAAGGCTGTACTTATCACATTTCAAAGGACTGTTCAGTTGCCATTCACGGTTGTCGTGTTACAAAAACAACACATGGTCGTCTTGTATTGACTTTTTTCCATTACTGCATATGCATGTACGTATACTGTACATGTATTTATGCACACGTGTTTCATTACATTCATGATGGCCTTTTTTTTTTTTGTCCCTATAACTTTATCCACTGTTGTTCAGTGTTCTTGGATTTCTTGAAAGGTACTTGAAATAAAACATAATTTGGAAGACTACAAACCTGAGAGTCCTTTTGGAGTAAAGGTGAACCATCTTCAACAAACAAGAATCCAGATGTTGCGGAGTATCATGACCTGGACAACTGAGAATTTAGACATATATTTACATCACATTTCTGGTGTGCTTTGTTGGTTGGCTCAACTACATTTTTTTTTTAACTCGTTATGTAGGGGGCGTGGGGGCTCTTTCCAAATTAGATGTTCAAAGCTTGTATGTGTCACTACTGTGTGTGGCGTGGGGATTTGTAACTTTACCTTATCCCCTTCCTTTCTGGTGGGTGTAGTTTGAGTTCATGGTGGAGTCTGTCCTGCTGGCCAGGGACCGCTGGCTGAGGGAAGGTGGCATGATGTGGCCCTCGTCCGCAGCCCTCACCTTGGTGCCATGTCAAGCCCACCAATACTACAGCGAGAAAATGGCTTTCTGGGAAAAGCCCTACGGCCTGGACTTCACCCCGCTTCAGTAAGGCACATCAGTTATGACCTGTAAACTAAAAGATTTGGTTTTACAGTACATCCATTTTCCATAGCCCTCGTCCTCAGAGTTGCGGTTGAGCTGGAACAGATCTCATCTGACTGTCCGCGAGAGGAATTTTACACCATGGACTGTTCGTGGTTCAGTCACAGGGCATATATTGACAAACAACTATTTATGTTTTGTGACACTGGTCGTGAAAGCTGTCTGACACACCTAGTACATTGTCTTAATTTTGAGAGGAAACCCTGCAAAAGTATGAACCATGACAGTTGCTTCTCATTCTAATATTGATTTGTATTGTAGGGTGTACAAATGGCATCATGCTTCTTCCCGCAGGCCTCTTGCACTGCAGGAGTTTTTCGCCAAGCCCAAGTTCAGTCATTTGATGGAGCCAGGCGACCGCCTCGCCTCTCCTGCCGATGTCATCTGTTTGGACATGCATACGCTGCAGGTGGCAGACCTGGAGGTATAACATCAAACAATCTATCTTTCATTCCTACAGTAGTCTCAAGTGAAATTGGTTTTGTAAAGCACAGGACCGCACTCTTTCATTTTTAAGGAAATGCAGGGCAAGTTTCAGTTTCGTCTGGACAAGTCTGGTGTGTTCCACGGCTTCACCGCCTGGTTCAGTGTTTGCTTCAACAGCCTGGAGGAGGGCGGCGCGCCAGTGGAGCTGAACACTGGACCTGACTCAGAGTATAATTCATCCATCCATTTACTGTAGTATTTTAAAGTAGAACCCTCAAAGAAGAACAAAACTGCAATCCATAATATGGTGGAAGTAAAACAAAACTTCTTTGCAGCTCACTACGCTTTTCAAACGGGGGTAGCCCTGCAGACCACAAACTGTGTAGCTGGGATTGGCTCCAGCACATGTGCAACCTTAAAAGTGATGAGCACTATAGATAATCGATGGATAATTACTGTATTTTACTTATTGTAAATAATAAAAGTAAACAATGTTATGTATACGGTACAATTAAATAATATCAATTCCCAATAAGATTTTAAAATGCTTTCCGCAAATTTAAATTTCAAAGAAAACAATTTTACATACACATTTAAGATGTTTTTTTTTTTTTGGTTGTTTTGTCTTTTTTTTTTAAAAATGCGTTTGGCTGCGCAGTAAAAGCAATACTTAAGTAATATTAAATATCAATTACACTGCACAATTTGATCAAGCAGCCATGTTAAACATTCAGTTCAGTTCAGTACTGACATCTTCTTATCTTACCTGTGGACAGACACAATACTCATAAATTGCAACAATACGTAACAAACACTAATCGGTGACATTATTGCTCTAGGCCAGTGGTTCTTAATCTGGGTTCGGTGAATCGGTCTCAGGGGTTCGATGTAGCCTCTGCCATGGCGGTTAAGACAAACGCGACTCAACTTGTCAATTAGTTACGACCCGCTTGGCCATCACTGGCTGCAGATGATCACATTAGATTGCTTGTCCAGTCAGTGCTGCGGGAAAATTTAGTTCGCTCAGTAGTCAACGTGTGACTGTCGTGATATTACGTTGTGTGATTTTATTTTTAGAATGTTTTAATACACGCTTTGTGGAGCAAAAAAAAAACAAAACAGTGATCGGACGAATATGTACCACATGGATTCACATGCATCATGGAACATGATGGGACTCAGTATCCTATCTGCATGATTTGTCATGCCCAGTTGAGCAACTCCAGTCTCGCACCGGCAAAACTGAAGGAACACTTCTTGAATTTTTATTTTTCAATGAAGGGTTCGATGAATGTGCATCTGAACCGGTTGGGTTCGGTACTTCTAATAAGGTTAAGAACCACTGATCTAGGCACACCGTCTTTTCAGGTCAGGTATTTCGAGTGAGAGGCAAGTGTGCTCTTGACTTTACCACCATGCTGCCTTGTCAGTCACGAGGCTGTCTCTTATCTACAGACAACAATTCACGCTGTCTTCAATGAACTCAAGTCTTCTGTCTTGGTCCCAGGCCGACACACTGGAAGCAGACTTTGTTCATGCTGGATGAGCCCGTCAGTGTGCATGCCGCCGACCGCATTAGTGGAAGCATTATTCTGCGAAGGAACCCTGTGTGGAGGCGTCACTTGACTGTCACCCTCCACTGGGACATCAGTGGCCACACACAGGAGGCGGCCACCTGCCAGGCAAATTAGTCTTCTGCGGTGTATGGTCATTATAATATGACAGTGGAACTACACTAATACGATGATGTGCTTCCCCTTTTCTGATCTCTAGGCTGGTATGAAGAGCTTCCCGATGTGGCGCTGACAGCTTCTCACCATCTGGCACAAATGCTTGCCTGCTGAGTTTCTGGGTCTTTGGGATCAGCCTCCAGTTGGTACAGGCCACTAAGTGGAAGAGGGTTCCCAGAACTTATACGTGACATTTTCAGTGACGACCTAGTCACAGGCACGGATTACGAAACCTTAGAAGTAAATTTTAGACATGCATTTTTTTTATTTTGAAGAGTCTTACAAACTCTTATGACTACAATAGTGGAACATCCACTGAAGAGTCTTACAAATTCTTACAAATACAATAGTGGAACCTCCAAAGCTGATCACAGTCCATTTAGTCAACCTCAGATTTTCTTGTTTTCCCCATCGGAAAAAATACAAATCTAAATAATTTCAAAGTAGAATGTCTGTACAATTCAGTGAGATTCCAATTCAATTTGATGCAACTCAGTTCAAGAGGGAATTGATGCAATGAGTTTCTTGTTTTTTTACTCTTATGAATGAACTGGTTTACCGATTTAACACGTTTTTTGTTACACTTCTATTTACCGCACAGTACTTTGGAAATGTATATCATAAATTTTAAGAAATGTCCTCAGGAAGCCAGCACAAGATGATATGAGACACTGGTACAAAAATGTGAATCATTTTGACAAAAAGCTCAGTGTTGAAAATGAGTCCTACCCATTGTCAATAGGTCATATCCAACGTTCTAAATGTCAAGTTGAGAAGAAAGCTCAAAGTTATAATAGAAGTGGAAGGAATGGTGCAAAAATTTCAGACCACAACTGCCATGTAATACTACTGGGTACTCCATCACAAAATCATTCTGAATGAAATTGTCATCAGTAATTTGAGCTTCTGCTTAGTCATGGATGTTTTTAACTAACTCACTTGCATCTTTTCGGTTGCATGGCTAGTGATTCGCATGTCTGACTCACTCGTCTGAGGTCGAGGGTTTAAATCTTTGCTCAGGCCTTCCTGAGTGGAGTTTTTACATTCTTCCCATGCTTGTGGGGATTTTCTCCAGGTATTCCTCCTAATATTCCCAAAACATGTATGTTAGGTCCATTGAAGAAGTTGTCGGTCAGGGTTGGGAATGGTTGTTTGTCAACATTTGCATCTCAATGAATGGAAATCTCATAGAATATCATTTCTGTAGTTGATTTAAAAACGGGAAACTCATACAGTACTATGGTATACAAAGTCTTTGTGAACTGAATTAGTGAAATAAATTAAGCTTTCCATGATAATCCAATTTGTAGAGATGCACCAGCCCTTAAATTGGTTGTACCTAGCTTCTCCCCCAACAGTAAAATGGGATAAGCTCTAGCACACCTGGGACTCCAGTGAAAAGATTACATCACAATTTGACCCCGGAGCCCATCGTAACTTCAGTGGACACTGGCTGTGCGACCTCCGGGGGTTGCGACGACTTTGACAGCGGGATGAACAATGGAGGTTTCACCACACTGTCGTCGCTTTTTCCCCCTTTCTGCCTCAAGTGTTTATCGCAGTGGTTGATAAATGTATCCAGTTTGGCAAAGGTCTTGTTGCACACTTTGCAGTGATAAAGCCGCAGCCCCTTTTCGAGGCGGACGTGCAATCTGATGTAGGATGACCTGATGAAGGTACGGCAGCAGACACCGCACTTTAGGGTGCTAGCGCGGGAGTCAGGCTGGGGTGCAGGTGCGGGGGGCGCTTTCCCCTGCGGAGTTGACTCTTCGGCCTTGTGAGAGAGGAGCAGGGGCAGAGAGCTGAAAGTCTCCCCACACTCATCACACTTGTAGGACCGCTCGCCAGTGTGAATGCGGGCGTGCGAGAGCAGGCCTGCCTTCTGTGTAAAGGCCTTGTCGCAGTAGGAACACTTATAGGGTTTCTCGCCAGTATGGATTCGACGGTGAGTCTTGAGATGTGCGGCTCGCCCAAATGCCTTGCCGCATTCGGGGCATTTGAAGGGTCTGTCGCCACTGTGGATGGCCTCATGGGCCACCAGGTGAGAGTTCTGGTGGAAGTACTTGCCACAGGTGGTGCACTGGAACCTCCTCTCCTTGTTGTGGGAGGCCAGGTGTAGGGTCAAGTGGGCTGAAGACATGAAGGTTTTGCTGCACAATGAGCAGCTGTGCGGGTCCATCTGGACACTCCCTTGGGCCTGTCCTTGGCTGAGGGGGTTGCTGTTTTCCCGACAAGATGGACATCGAGACGCACCGTCGGGTTTGTCCGTTTGCTTGGTTTGGTCTGACTGCGGGAGCCCAAAGCTGTGTCCGCACTCGGAGCACTGCTGCTGACCTTCAGGGCTGCTTTTCTCCTGCATGGTGTTGCCTAGAAAGAGCACAGACACTTTTTTTTTTTCATAACACCCAAAAATGTGACCACACACATATGGCCCACGAAGGCAAATTAAGTGTGCCTACTTCATTTATGTTCGTGTTTCTTCATCTTAAGGCAAGTTAAATTCAACACTTTTAAAAACTTTCTAATTCCATTTGAAATGAAATTTAAAACCCACTTCCCAATGTCCAATCTACTCTAAAAAGTCACGCGCACAAACTTCTGTCATGATGGTGTGATGTTACCGCACAGTCATTCGGTATTTTATTTAAAGAATTTGATTTTATTTGGAATTTTAAGACTATTTACAATCCGAAACTACTCCTACCCCTATCATTGGCTGGTGACCAGTCTAGGGTGTACGCCACACACGGACATATACAGTATATGCCAGATAAAAGCCCGTGATACCACCTCGTACATTATAAATAAGATGGGTTAAAGGTTCTATCTCACCCGACTCTGAGAACAAAGCATTCTAGCGGGGCAAACACCGTCAACTACAACATGAATAAATGACGTGATCGCCAATTAAAACGTAAACATGGAGCATTGTTATTTTAATAAAGGTTTTTGGATCTCATTTAGTCGCGTGGGTGTACCAAATAAAGTGGTCAGTGACTGAAGTTGGATACATTCATCATTCATGCAGCGTGAACCTCGTTTAGAAAACAACAGGACGCCTTAGCTTGTACCAATCAACGTGGGGCGCACAGTAACAACAAAACAAACAATCATACCACCCTGTGCTAAACACAATAAGATCAACTTCAATAAGCGTTTCAACGAGCATGTTTGGTATATTTCTTTACATACCAAATATCAAAAAGCGACCGGGAAGTCTCTGCGGCACCGTCGGGAGATAATCATGTAGCACGCAGTGGGAGACAGCACCACCTACAGGCTGGAGGTAATACGGACATCATAAACCACTTGCATATTTCCTCTGCGCATGCGTGAGAATCAAGGTGCGGGTGGGGTTGGAGAGATTACCAAACAAGCGGGTTTTATATGATTTTTGATTAACATTTACGCCTACTCTATTGATGTATTTTAAGATTGGTCATGATGGCACTTGGAGAGTTTTAGGTGATACTTAGTGAAAAAAGTTTGATAACCAATGCGCCCACAATATGTAAATCGCAGCATATTGCATCCGCAACCTGTCGTTCTTAATTAAATACCCATCATTAATTTACATCTTGAATTCTTTAAGGTAGTGTTGGGGGAAAGCCGCCTCCTTTCCCCCGCGTGTTCGTTTAATTTCGGACGAGGAGAATGTTGTTAATCCAAATATAGGATGGAATCGATGAACCGTTTCTTCAAAGCTTTTAATAACAGAATATTACGGGCATCAGTGAATTACAGACAATGGCTGCATGTCACGAGTGCGAAGCAGGTAGAGATTCACATCACTTTTATATTATCAGAAGGGCAGTACCGAGACACAAGGTGTGATATCATAACTTTCGTTTCTCTGAAACCGATTCTCAGTTTAGCGCATTCCAATGTTTGTGCATCTCCAGCAGGGAGTACAGTATTCCAATTTTAAGTGATAATTGTTACAAGGACGCCAAGCTACGCTGTGGGCATGGGAAAGTTATACAGCATGACTGAATATGTGCAGAATGCAGACTTAAGTAGTTGCACCTTAAAAAAAAAGACAATTAAGATGTTCATTCAATTTCTATTAAACTTTGCAGTTTGTGCCAAGATTGCTGACATGTTTGTAAATGATGGTGCAACTTCAAATGAAAGCGAAATTGTGGCCTTAACATTTTCAACTGTAAATGTTTAAAATGGAATGAAAAACTATACACTCTGCATAGTTGCACTATAAATACTATGAAACCAACAAAAAACATTCTCAGGCTTTCGTAGAAGATTGTGAAATCAGATTAAAATTAGGAAAGGCACTTAAAAAACACTTGTGTTGTTTTTATGACTAAAATAAACACTTGTATTGTTTTTTATGCTATGTTTTATGTAACCTTTCCAAAACGTTTTACTTTGATTCACTGACATGCATATTTTCAAAGTATCAAATTGCTTTACAAAATCAAAATGAGGTATGCACCTGAAATGAGGGAGATCCTGAAACATTGGGAAGAACTGATCGGTTAACTCTAGAATTTTCTTTGTGGCTAGCTTGGTCTCCACTCACACCGGCAGGGATGTGACGTTTTTGTTGTTTTAGCAGAAAACGAAATTCGCTGGCTGAAAGTTAGCTGGTGGATGGACGGATGAATAGAGTGGATGGATTCCTTTTTCCTGACGCTCATTATGTAGCAGTAGTAGGCTCCCCCTTGTGGTCATATCTACTCACATTGGCAGTGTTGGGATGGTTTCGTTTTTGCAGAAGATGAAAGTTAGTAAAACGAGATTGTCCCTCCCCCCCCAAAAAAAATGCTGCGTGACGTCACCACACCCGGAGTTTATCAATATGAGAGCAGCGAGAAGCGCATCAGATCATTCAGGGAAAAGACCAAGACTGAGGTAATGTCTATTTCTCTTATGATTATTATGATGCTTAACTTGATGCTGTTAATAGTGATTATATTGCATTACCATCAAATGATGATTCGTTGGTGCTCTTTAGAAAATTATGATATACAGTATATATTTTTTTCAATACTTTTAATAACGTTTCAATCCTGCTTTCGCAAGAACATAGCTTTTTAGTTTTATGTTTTGTTGTCTACTATACAGTAATTTGTGTTGCTCAACCTTGAACCCCGTTTTTTTTCGTAGCGTAGTGGGGGAAGGGTGAGCATGTTCAACAAATACATTGCCGGAGGAATAACTACACAAAATCGCCTCGTCTGACCGTGTGGAAGAAGTAAAAATTAAGAATTTAAATGCAAAGCAAAAAAAAAAAAAAAACAACACTGTTCCACGGCTTTGCCTGCTTTGATAATCGCAATATCATGATTGCCAAGATTTCAGTTTCGTTTCTTTTAAAATGGTAACTTTCATTCTGGCCTAACAGCGCCACCCGTGGACGGCCTGAATACTACATGGTCTACTGAAACGAGCGTTGTACTGTATGTACAGTACCTCGATCTACAGTGTGAGTAAAAAAGTCGTTCCGTGATCAAGACCGTGACTGTATTCATTCGTATCATCAAATCAACAATATACATTGAAAATAAATGAAAATCTATGAATTGTGCTCTCAAAACCATCACAATTTTTGTTCTGGGATTTTAATAAAGTAAAATACATTGTATAAAAACATAATACAGTAAAGCACGATATATGTGTATACACACACACACACACACACACACACACACACACACACACACACACAGGGACACATTTAGGGCAATTACTGTATGTTGAGATAAACCAAAAGTCCCAGCATCTGTGTATCTGAGCCAGTGACGGTTCCAGGATTTTTTTCTGTATGGGTGGGTTGACTGATACATACACAGGCTGTGTAAGAAGTTTATAAATATATTTTAAATTTTCAAAGAAATGCTGGTGGGGTGTAACTGATTTTACACAAGATTATTTCCTTTCTTCCTTCTTTCCTTCCATCCACCCGTTGCTCTTCCGTCTGTCCCTCCCTCCAGCCTTCTGTTTTCAGACATCAGAAACAAGTGGGCGCGCATAGAATATATTGTTAAGAAATGTTTTGACTAGACTTCCCTTTCAAAATAGTAATTTGAAAAGATAGCTACAAAACTTAAACCAAAGTACAAACCCTATTTTTAAATAAAAACCTTAGTGTTTAGTTTCTGAAATTGTAAAAATATAGATACGTGTCAATGTGGTCAAATGTTAAAGCGTACACCTGCTCTTGAGCCACCCTGCCTATTTTGATTTTTTTTTTTTCAGGCATCATCTTCATGTCATGATATCCTGCAGAGCTTTTGCTTGATGGCAATGGAATAAACAACTTGATTCTTGGGTGGGTCTACAATCAATTTACTCAACCATTTCCCTCTGTGCGCTTTTGTGCTTACTCTGAGGACAGAGACGTGTGCACTACCGTGATCCAAATATTTCCTTTTTACTGTTGGTGCTACTCCCCTTGCATGAGGCTGAACGTAATCTTTACCCACACCAAAAATTTCCCAGTTAAAAGTTGTAATCAACATAATATTCTGACTTTCTTCCAGAAACCACTCAAATAAAGATGAGCACCAAGAAAAAAACACGGTAAGTGGTCCGTGTGTGAACATTTTAATAAGTGATGGTAATGATATTGTATGTATGTATTCACATTACAAATGGTGTCCAATCAGGTTTGCTCTAGCCATTGTTGTGCCCTAGAAGAGAATTTATATGGTGTGCCCCCCGCCCCGCACACACGATTTACATACACTCACAAATTGAAATGAATTAATAATATAACTCAATGGAACATTTTAATCATTTCATGACTGTTTCATTCCAGTCAAATAAATCAAGTGAGTGACTTGCTGTTGCAACATCTTATTGGACAAACCAAAAGGAGCAACAACTTGACCTCTTCTTATTTCCCTCCATTTTTTGCTTCTGTCTCTGGATAGTTTTGGTCATTTTGGCTGCTGTGGACAAAGGTTTTTAGAGGGGGAGGAATAAGTCTTTTGTAATTCTTGATCATTGGTGCAGACATTTTTCCCCCCTGGGAACTGTTTTAATTATTGGAATGAAAATGCCATAATATGTCTCGTTTGATTTTTTTATTTTGTTTGGTGAAGGACTTCCTTTGGGGCCACCGCTCCACCCTTCATTGACTATTTGAAAGACATCCTACGTCGGTATCCGGATGGCGGACAAATTTTGAAGGTGGGTGTTAGTACTTATTTTGTCAAAGGCAACATGATTAGAAACAGTAATTTGATGCATTTTTTTCTACTAATACATCATGTTCCAAATCATTGTGCCAGAGATATTTCTTCTGGTTTTCCTAATTAGTCAATACAAATGATTTTCATGTTATCAACCATTGAGGGAATAATTTTAATGTAAACAAACCACACCATGATAACAGTATTTTTTTTCGTAACCCATGTGTTACAATTTCTACAATTTTTGTAGATTTTTGCGTATTGTCATCTTTAAATCAAAGACAAAGCATAAAAATTGTGTGATATGAAATATTCCAATTCATGTTTTATTTATATAGATTTATATTTATGTTTTGGTCATAGCACAATACCGCTTTTATTGTCCATAGAGGGCAAAAATACAAAGAAAAAAATAAGAACTATATGTGTATGTATAGCACTGGTGCCACTGAACATGTCGAGTGGTTGAAAGTAAAATAAATATTCAGGAATAATACTTTTACAATTTTTGTAAAATTGTATGTTGCGTTATATAAACTTATTTACATCGACTGCAGCACATGGTTAATAATACACGAATATCACAAATGTGCTGTGCCAAGCTCCTATGTTGCCATATTAAGATATATAGTTACTTGACCTGTTAAGGTGGTTTGAATTGCAGTCGCTTTGATATCAGGAAATATGACCTTATACTGCTGCAAATTTCACAAATGACTATTTTCAGTTCTTAACAACCTAAAAAATATATATTTAAACTCAGCTGTGCATGAACATTTGGGAAAATATATTTTACTGTTTTTTTTTGTCTTGTTTTTTTTTTTTTTTGCAAAATATACTGTTATTGGGAAATTTAGTCAAAGACATGAAAATTGTACTCAGAGAATTGAAGACGAAGCAAATGATGCTGAGTCTTATATGCATCCACTCTTTAGGAAAATTACAGAAAAACATCAGTTGGATAATAATTTGGAACACATATTTTAGTTGTGTATGAGGAATAAACATGCTTGATTGCTGATGAGTTTGGGTTTTAAAAAAAATAGGAGCTGATTCAAAATGCAGACGATGCTCAAGCCACCAATGTGACTTTTATCCATGACGAGAGAAGCTACGGAACTAGAAGTCTTTGGACGGACACTTTGGGACCATTCCAAGGTAAACATGAAGATGCTCACGGTTCTCTATTTGTGTGATTTTCGCTTGGATTCTTCCCAAAAATGTTGGTCATATTCTAAATTGTATGCACGGACCCATAGGGCATCCAGATTGCAGACAGTTGTAGTTGTAGAGGAGTAGAAGAAGAAATTAAAGAAACTAGCTTATTTAATAACTACATTGCAGTTGCAAGCCCCTCTCCTTGTCACGTGTCATCATGACGAATGACTTGTATGGTGTGCTGTACAAACACTCAACACAACCACTTCAGGTTGCTTCGTGAAAAGCTATTGACATGTCACAAAGTCCAACCATAATCCAAAAATATCACATTTGTTGTTTTTTTTTTTTTTTTTTTTTTTTGGAAGACGGTCAAGGATTTAGCTTTGTTATAAAGCAGAATTAAATGCGAGTCATTTGGCTTCATTTCATCATGTCCACATTTGACCCACCAAAATGTACTTGGGACCACTCCAGACAAACTTTCAGGCCGTTTTGTGCATATGCAACCTTTCCCAAAGCCTGTCAATAATTCACCCAAAAATCCCTCGTTATTGTTGTATAGGGCCTGCTCTGTACAGCTACAACAACGCGCCATTTACTGATGAAGACTGGGAGGGAATTCAGGCTGTCGGGAGGAGCGTCAAGCGCAATGACCCCAACACAGTCGGGAGGTTTGGGATTGGTTTCAACTCCGTTTACCACATAACAGGTAATGCCCTTCCCAGTTGTTTTGCATACCTCTGTTTAGATTTTTCACGCAAGTTTATTGACAAGGGATCATATTTTTCCTCACATGCACAGATCTTCCCAGTATATTCAGCTCTGGCTACCTTGGCATTTTGGATCCCCAAGAAAAAACATTTGGGGAAAGACAAGGCGGTTTCCGTTGGTCGCTGGATGACGCCGAGCATCAAGAAGCTCTGATGACGATTGATGATCAGTTCCATCACTTTCGGGACATTGTTAGGCTTGTAAGCGGACAAGAGTGGTCCAAAGTCATTATGGAAGATCAGCACTTTGACGGGACAATTTTCAGATTCCCTTTGCGTGCCGAGGCGTCAGACATTTCGGATAATTTGTACAACACGGATAGGGTTGTTGCGCTTTTTGATAGCTTCATTGTCGATGCGGAACTGAGCCTGCTGTTTTTGAAAAATGTGACGACGGTGACCTTGATGCACATTGACGTTCAGGGCTTTGTGAGCACAAGACTTGAAGTCAAGTCCTCGGCCTACACGGATTTCGTTTTGGAGCCCCAAGACAAGACCGTCATCGAGGGTTTGACCAGACTCAAAGTGCTCACCATCAATTCCGAAGAGCACAAAGAAACAAAGTGGCTCGTGACAACGTGTACCATGAAGGAAGGGAACGTGGCGGAATTGGATACGCTTGCACAAAAGTTGAGCTTCCTCCCACAAGTTGACTTGGCGTTCCCATGCGGTGAGAGTGAGACGAGGAGCACCAGCGAGAGCCGACTTTGCTGTTTTCTCCCGCTGCCAAACAACGAAAGCAACAAGACAGGACTGCCCGTCTATATCAACGCCTGCTTTGGCCTCACAGATAACAGGAGACACATCAAGTGGCAGGAGGAAGATCAGCAACATGACAAACACGCCATGTGGAACGAATTGCTGATGAAGGCGGTGCTCCCACAAGTGTACAAAATGATCATTGAAGCGGCCATCCGACATGCTCAAAAGGCTTTGCTCCCCGTGTCTTCCGTGTATGATCTCTGGCCGGATCTTGACCAGCTTCAACACAAGGACAAATGGCTCGCCATTGCCGTAGATGTCCTTCATCAGTTGTTCCAAGAAAATTTGGCTGTGCTCTCCCTCGCTCGAGATGAAAGAGAGTTCATCAGTCCGTTGGAAGCTGTGCTCCCCTGTACTGGCCCAGCGAACCCTGACACACTGACTGCCATTCAAAGAACTTTGCTTTCCTGTGGAGAGAATCTTGTGACTTTTCCGTGCAACGTCGCAAGAGCCATAAAATCAGTTCACCCGCAGGCCAACAACTTAACATACGCGACGCCGGCATACCTGAGGGAGGCCCTCCATAGGGTGGACATGCATAACCTGTCCAGAGATGACAAACTCTGTCTTCTGGAGTATGTTCTGAGTGATGGAAAATACAGGGATCTTCAGAATCTTGAGCTTCTCCCACTCAGTGATGGCTCTTTCAGAGCTTTCACAGACAAAGAGGAGGACACTGCTTTGATTGACAGCAAGGAATTTCCAAGGTAATTTTAGGACTGCGTCTTTGAAAGGATGCGTGGATGCATGCAGCCCAGTTAGTTATGGCAGCTTTTCTCAAGTGTTTTGAATACAAATTGGGAGTGAATTGATAAGAATGCGGAAATGGATATTAATTGTGCCTTGAATCACTTGAGCCTAAATTGGGTGTACTTGCATGGCTGTGATCAACAGAGGCACTGTTGATTTAGTCTCTTCACTATTTTGTGGCCAACAAACCTGATGAACCACATTATAGTTCTCAAGTGGCATAGAGATAGGAGCTAAGAACATTCAGATTCTCACAAGCCTAAAAAAAAAATCACAAAAATAATTGGTAATGTTGCATTGTTGATGAAGGATAGTCAATAAATGCCTGCATGACGGCAGTAAAAAAAAAAAAAAAAAATCAAATTCTATACTAACATTGAGAATAATGTTTAACTATGATTGACACTCAGAGATCCATTCATTTGACAATATGTTTATGACTGCAGCTGTAGTTTATTGTCGCATAGAAATATGTTGCATCAATTCTTGTTTACTGTTAAAGTTCACGATGAGTCAATTTATTCTATTTGATTTGTGAACAAGAATTCTATATTCTCTGCAGAGTCTTGCTGCCATTTTGCAAACACCTCTTCATCCCAGATGACTTAAACACGGACTGCACTGCCCACTTGAAACAAGTGGCCGGTGAAAGTAAGAAATTAACTTTTTTTTTCTTTCATCTTTCCAATGTACATATCAATATTCTTGTTGTTTTTCCACAGAATTATTCAAGATAAAGGACATCGATGCAGATCAGGTGGCAGAGTACACTAGGAGGTATTTGCCCGAAGACTGGAAGCGGTTGAACACAGCGTTCGTTAGCTGGGATGTCAACAACGATCGGCATCCACCCTTGGATTGGCTTCAAGAAATCTGGAAGTTCCTCAACAATCACTTTACAAAGTTAAGCCATTTTATTGACATTCCATTGATACCAGTGGGGCCCCTGTCTTCCAGTCAGTCATTATTACTTGCTAAACTGAATCCAAACACAACTCTTATTTTCCAACAAAGAAGGAAAATCAGCTTGCCAGATAAAATAGCCAATTTGGTGAAAAAAGTCGGTGGCATCGTGGTGGGGGAAAATGAATGGCTTAAGCATGATGACCTTGATTCCTTTGTTCTATGTCCGTCACCAAGAAGCGTTGTGACTATCTTGATGAACGTCGAGTATCGAGATCTCATCAGAGAATTCCAGAACATGTGTCGCGACACTCGAGAAGAATTGAAGGAATATCTTTCTTGTCTGGATTCTCTCTCCAGTAACGAGAAGGATCTTCTCTCAAAGGTGCCTCTGTTTCAAAACACAAAAGGTGTGCCTCTTCCAGCACACTCAAAAAAGGCCATACTTTTAGGTTGCGGTCCAAAAGTTCCAATGGATCTACCAATGCCTGAATCAATACTACAATGTACAACTGAGGCGGATCGCAGACTCTTGCAAATGATCGATGTTAATCTTTTGGACACTGCTCAAGCAGCTCATCTCCTGATTGATAACATTGAAAGCGGAGAATGCAGCAAAGAGCACACTGAAAAGATCATGACTTGGATTTTACAGCATGGCAGTATCCTTTTCTCCCAAAATAAGACCTTGAAACGCCGTTGTCAAGAATTAAGCTTCATGGAGGCAAATGGAGTGCTAAAAAAGACCTCACACTTTCTTCATCCAAGAGTTCCAATCTTCAAAGACATTTTTGACAGCGATTTCTTCCCACCTTCTCCATACCTTCAAACAGACCAGATGCTCGAAACCCTAACAGACCTTGGTATGTTAAACAGAGAAGCAGATCTGTCCCCTGAGCACTTGCTGCACGCTGCTGCGTTGATCGGCCAGCTGCAAGTTCACTCGCAGGCTTTCAGCAGAGCTCAGGTGTTCTTAAACATGCTTGATGCTCACAGTCTCCTGGCCAACTTTTCTGACGCACAGCTTCACACCCTCAAAATGCTAAAATGGGTTCCGTGTGCTAACCCTGGTAATAATAAAGAGAAGATTTCCCTCTTTCGCCCACATGAACTAAGACACTCTCAGTATGAGGATATTGTTGGGCATGTCATGCCTCTAATTGGAAGCCTGAGTGACCGAGTTAGCCACAAACTTGGTCTCAAATGCCTCCCCCCGCCAGCGAAAGTGATAGACAATTTGTTTGTCTTGATTGCAAAGAGTGACAACATGGATGATCCTGACACAAATGGAGATTTCAAAAGGAGGTTGCATAGTATTTACAAACACATGCAAGATCAAATTCATGACTTTTCAACTTTAATGGATAGGAACGAGTGCTGGCTGTGGTGCAGTGACCAGTTTGTTTCTCCTCGGGATTTGGTTTTAGACTACCCGCCTAGTCTAGATCTGAGCTCGTGGGTGAGGAAATTGCCTCAGGAATTCCTACCATACAAGAAGCTCTTGAAGGAGTTTGGTCTGAGGTCAGTGCTTTCACAGCATGACATTGTTGACATTCTCTATTCCATCATGAAAACTCTTGAAGGAAGACAGCCGCCAACTGCAAGGCTCTCTGAGATTAAAGTCTCCATAGAAATTGTCAAATGGATATGGAAGGAGAAGATGACTGTTCAGGAGGACATCCCAGTGCCAGTCATGACACATGAAGGTCAGTATACCCTGAAATCAATGTCGACGGCTGTTTTCTGCGATTTGAGCAAAAAAAGTCTGCCAGGGCTTCAATACAGCAAGGAAAAAGTGCATGTCTTACACGAGGAGATTCCAAAAGCTGCTGCTGAATGGTTCAACATCCAGTTTCTTAGTACGTACATCCTCGATCCTGAGCTTGTGGGAATTGAGCAGTGTGGACAATCTGAGCCCATAACAATGAGGATTAAAAACATTCTCAAAGAGTACGATGAAGAAAGCGACATCTTCAAAGAGCTCATTCAGAATGCAGAAGATGCTGGAGCAGACGCTTGTAAATTCTTAGTGGATTTCAGGGTACACACGAATCCCACTGAAAATCTCATAGATCCTAGTATGGCCCTTTGTCAAGGCCCTTGCCTTTGGGCATTCAATAATGAGACATTCACAGATGAGGACTGGAAGAATATCGTGAGAGTGGGGTCTGCCTCAAAAGAAAACATGGTGGGAAAAATTGGCAAGTTTGGACTTGGATTCAACACTGTCTATCATGTGACGGACATTCCTTCAGTCTTAAGTGGAAACAAACTCCTTATACTTGATCCGAATGTGACTCACCTGAAAAAGATAATCAGAAACAAATCCAATCCTGGAATCAGATTGGACCTCTCCCAAACGCAACAGTTTCATTGTTTCCCTGGTCAGTTTGGACCATATGAAAACATTTTTAACTGCAGTTTCACCACACAAAGTCTTCCACACCCTTATCAGGGTACCCTCATCAAGCTTCCTTTTCGAACTAAGGAAGAAGCTCTCCAATCGGAGATAAGCACCAGAGTATATGACAAACACGGCATTGTCTCTTTTCAGCAAGAGTTCATCGACTATTCTCAAATGTATACCCTGTTCCTGAAGAACATTAAGACGTTGTCCTTGCAAACTCTCTCGCAACATGCAGCAACTCCTCCAAGAGATGATGAAATACAAACCGTCCTCACTGTCACCAAAACTACCCTGAGTGAGATAATAATTCCAGGTCACAGTCGTCAGTCAGCGCAAATTAGAGCTGAAAAGTCATTGCTGAAACAAGGTGAGAATCGCAAAGAAGTGATTGACTGCTGTATCGTCACCATGGTCCAAATAAGCAGCGAACAATCCGGTAGAAGACAAAGTCAGTCTTGGCTCATGCACAACTGCTTTGGCACAAATCAGTCTTTAAAAATGGCCCAGCAACAGGACAACCGAGTCAAGTTCTCCTTGCCGATTGGGGGAATAGCTGTGCCTCTGCAAGAAGATCCAGGAAGTGGAACATTTTCCATCCTGGAAACCAAGCTGGCTGGCCAGGCATTTTGCTTCCTCCCACTTCACATTCACACTGGTCTCCCAGTCAATGTCAATGGAACATTCGCTGTAACAAGTAATCGCAAAGGTCTGTGGGAAAGCGGGCTGAAAAACGACTGGAACAAGGCTCTACTTCAGGATCCCATCGTGACAGCATATGTGACCGCACTTTTGGTATTGAAGAGCATGTCGGAAAATGGCCAACTGAAAAGTTACTCTTATCACACCTTTTGGCCTGATAGGGAAAATGTGATTGACACTTTCAAACCTCTAGTTGATAAGTTTTACTCCACCATCACCGAGGACGTCAATGCCCCAGAGGTCTTCTGCGATGGCAAAAAATGGTGTTCAGTGAACAATGCCATATTTTTACATGAAACGATTGAAGTGGATGAAACGATGCATCGACTTGTCATGCAGGTGTGCCAAAAACATCTCCAAGAACCAAACCGTGTAGTTCCTCTTCCACTTTGGTTGCGAAATAGCTTCAAACAGGGTGGCCTTGAGAAGATTTTGCAGGAGAAAACGTGGAACTGGGAAAGGTTTTATCAAGACGTGGTGTTTGAGAACCTTGCCACCTTGGACGTTCAGAGTAGAGATACTCTTTTGCTACATGCCATTGACCTTAACTCAGAGGAAATTGACCATCTATTGATGAAGTATCCGTGCATCCCCACAATGGATGGACACCTGCAGCAGATCAAGAAACTCGTGAATCCATCAGGCAAGCTGGCTCGTCTATTTGAAGATGAGAAGGGGAGATTACTGGGAGGTACAGAGAGTGACTTTTGCTCCCCAAGGAGGATTCAACGTCTGCTGGAGCTTGGGATGGCAAATGACCACCTTCCGCTGGAAGCGGTAGTCGAGAGAGCAGAAAAGACCCTAACCTTTTGGAAGGCTGACAAAAGAAAAGCATACGGATATTTGAAGTGCCTTCTTGAACTCATGAAGGATCACGTGAATGACAAAGACTCCTGCCACTGGCAAAATTTAAGAAAGATCCCATTTCTCCCAGCATTTTGCTGCTGCAGTACAAAGACAGGCCTGAGAAGGCCAATTGACATTTTCAGTGAAAAATGCGCACTGCTGGTTGACAGAACCCAACCTGTGCTGGATCATTCTGGCCTGAACGTACATGTTACTGATCCGATCCTACAAATGCTAGGGATTCGCGATACCCCTGCACCTGACATGGTGCTCCAGCAGCTGCAAAAAACACAGGAGCAATCAAGATCCATGGACAAATCCAAGCTTCATACGATTGCCTGCGAATGCTACAGCTTTCTGGATAGATATGTCTGCGAGTCAAATACATCAACAATCATATCTCAGGGGGCTCAATCATTCCCATTCATTTTTGACGGCAATATATTTGTCAACGTGAATCGTGTGGCTGTCAACGTGCAATTTGATGCCACGCCCTATCTGCATGTACTTCCAACTGCCTTTGCTGGTTTACGGAGTCTTTGGGAGTGCGTAGGTATTAAAGACACATTCACTCTTCACCAGTTTCTTACTATACTTCAAGAAGTTCATTTGAAACATGGCGACAAACCCTTGCCAAGGAATGATCTCAAAATTTGTCTTACAATTTTAAACAGAGGCATATACTCTGCCAAAGAGAATGTCACAAGCGACTGTCTCATACCCAATGAGCGTGGGGTTTTGGTACCTGCCTGCCAGCTTTTCTTTAATGACAGCCCATGGATGCCAGTTACGACGGATGTTACTCTCTGTCATCAGGATATCCCACGTGCTATGGCACTCCATTTTGGAATCAAAACAACCAGGCATCATACTCTGCAAAGCCATGCCGTCGACAGCCTCTTTCCACATTCTTTCCAGTTTGAACAAAAAGAGCACTTAACTGTTAGAATTAAAAACATCATTTGTGCCTATCCGTCAAAGAAGGATATCCTCAAAGAACTCATCCAGAACGCCGATGATGCAGAGGCTACGGAAATACATTTTGTTTGGGATAGACGACAGCACGGCACTGAAAAAACCTTTGGAGAGAAATGGAACATGCTACAGGGCCCAGCGCTCTGCGTCTTCAACAACAGTTTGTTTTCAGACACGGACCTGGCTGGCATTCAGCAGCTGGGAACTGGAGGAAAGCGCCACGACCCAGGCAAGATTGGAAAATATGGACTCGGATTCACTTCTGTTTACCATCTGACTGACTGCCCCTCGATCCTCACTGGAGATGACTTGCTATGCATTTCCGATCCCAATCAAAATTACATTGAAAGCCACAATGAACATGTGCGCGCGGGCATTGGCTATAAACTTGGTGACACGTTCAAGGAAATGTACGAGGATGTTTACAAATCCTATCTTCCAGACACATTTTCCCTTAAAGACGGAACCATGATTAGGTTGCCTCTCAGGACTTTTACCATGGCAGGGATCTCAAAAATATCACAAAGGGAAGTCACCGACTATGACATGAAAGACCTGTGTGCTGCCCTATCCGAGGACCCCGAAGGGCTTATTTTGTTTTTGAAAAATATCTGCAAAGTTGAGGTCCATGAAATCAACGATCATTCAGATGGAATCACAACAATCTTTGCAGTCGAGAAGAATACACCACCATCAGGACAAGAAAAAGAGGCTGGCATACGGTGTCCTCCAAATGCTGTTCCAAGCAAAGACTCAGTCCCATGCAAGGCAATTTATGAAACGGTGATTTCAACCTCAGACAAAAGACAAAGCAAATGGATCATCGCAGAGCAGTTTAGCACACTGCAGTGCACTGACGGAGAAGAAAAATATTCACGAGCAACAGTAGCAGCACGTGTAAGCTCAAAAAGACCACTCAGCCGCAGTCCTTTTAAGGGAGGAGCCTTTTGTTTGCTTCCTCTACCAGGCACCACTGGTCTGCCTGTGCACATCAATGCAGATTTTGAGGTCGACTCTGCCAGGAGAAGCCTTTGGAAAGAAGACGGACGGAGTCTGAAAGCAAACTGGAACGAATTGTTGAAAAGCAACATCATTGCACCACTGTATGCGGATCTTCTTCATTACATCAGGCCAACCATTTCAGTGACGACAGCTAGTCGTGAAAAAATTATGTCGTTTTTATCTACATCATTCCTGTGTTTCTGGCCAACGGTGTCTGAAGATGTTGGTCAGGAATGGCATGAAATGATACACGAGGTATACAGATCAATTATTCAAAGAGGGCTTGATGTCATTCCAGTGTTAAGATGCACAAAGCGAGTAACTACTACAAAGCCACTGACGACTACCACTGAATATTCTATTGAGTGGCGAGATGCAAGAGAAAGCACACCGACAGCAGCACCCTACTTGGAATCATCCGACTGGGAGATAAATCACATTTTGAAGGACCTTGGCATGGATGTGGTTCCCTTATCCAGTGAAATCAAGAGGATATGGGATGGTTTCAAAAGTGCTGGCATTGCCGTTAAAGATATAAACCCTTCAAGTGTTCAGACCTTCTTAAGAGCAAAGGCTGTCCATAATCCAGAGCAAACAAGCGCTGCGCTACCGCTGCCCATAAAGGACACGCTCATCCAAAATCCAAAAAGATGCTCAACGCTCCTGCGTTTCTGTCTACGTGATATCTACCTGCTAGAAAAGATCACAGATAAGCATTCCGCTCTACTCAATGGCCTTCCTCTTCTTCTCACAGCGGACGGGGTTCTTAGGGTGTTTGACAACAAATCACCAAAGCTGATATCCATCTACAGCAGTCTGTTCTCTGGCTACGAGCATGATTTTGTCCATTACCAGACAAACTGTGACTTTTTGAAGGTGCTAAAAGCCCTGAGGCTTGCCAGCAATTTGACAGTTCCCAGTGCTTCCGACTGGTTGAAGCTCTTGATTCAGCAGAATCTTGACAAATGTGAGCTTGACCCAAAGCACGGTCTTTATATTCCGACGAAAGAAATGGTAGCATGGCTGAAATTGCTGTGGAAATTCTTACTAAGCCATGTAAAAGACCAAAGTCAGGGTGATGATCAACATTTGTCATTAACTGACGTAAAGCAGCTCTTCAGCGACTTCTGCATTTTACCTGTTGTGTGCCCAAGGTCAAACATGTGCCTCCTTCAAAAAATGAAAGACATGCCCAGTGTCATTGCCTACAGATTAGACGACGATATATCTGACATTTTGTTCAAACTGGGTTTCATGAAACTTGACTTTGCCTTTTTCATAGAGGCTGATCGTCACAAATTCTCACTTCTGCCACCTGAACTATTGAATGTCAATGACAAAAGTTCTGTGCTGGACCAAGTCGTCACTCTTCAGCGCTCAGAATTTTACCAGCTTTCTTCAGATGATATGAGACAACTTCAAACCTTTCTGCAGTCCGGACAGTCCATAAATTGTCCAGCATATCAAAGCAAGTTCCGATCGCTGCCATTATTTGAAACAATACATGGCGATCGAGTGAGGATCGATGGCCCTGAAGTGGTTTACATCCTCACCTTGAGCGCGCAGTCAATGATTCAATTCCCAGACTTGTTCAAACCTCCCAAGTGCAACAGTATTTTTCTCAAAAACAATCCTGAGAACATCAGTGTGGCTCCAGCTTTGAACATTCAGACCTTGAATGATTTGGAGTATTTCGTGAAGATCATTCTGCCTGTCGTGCAGAAACTCTCGAAGCGTCAGAAGCTTCAGTGCCTCAAACTGTTACTCTCACAGCAACATCTTGACAGTTATTTTCAGCACAAGTCTGCCATCATTTCCAAACTGAAGACGGTACCAATGATTGAAAATGCCGAGGGCCAAGTGGTACCCATCTCATACTATTATGATCACAGAGTTGCCTTGTATCAGGTGATGTTGCCTCGAGAGAAATTTGTGCCTGAGAGTGTTTGGGCTAAGTTGTGCGAAGCAAAACAATACAAAGAACAAGCAGCGTGGCAGTTACTCCAGGAGCTTGGATTGAAACACGTTGTGTCCAAAGACGATATCATATGTTTTGCAAAGAAGGTTGAGTCGGAAGCTGAGGCGAATGGTCACTCTCAGGAGCTGCAACAGAAATCCAGCCTAGTTCTCAAAGAAGCCTTGAGAGTTGCAAGTGATGAGCAAACATTGCTGGCCAGCATAACCAACATCAAGTTCATTTTTCCTGTCAAAGTAAAAAAAGAACTGTGTGACTATCATTTGCCATTTGCTCCAGAGACCACCACGGTTCACATCGAAGGGTCTTTAATTGAAAGCCATTACAGGGATCAAGAACTGGTTTGGTCTTCAATGCCAATAATACATCTACCAGAAAAGTTAAAGGAGGATCTGGAAAGGATTACGCAAGCGGGAGCTTATGAAAAACCGCCTGCAAATTGCGTAACCAGAAACTTGTCAAATGTCTGCCTGTCACTTTGTGAAACAGACATTCAGATGGAAACCCGTGCAACTGTGCTTCGATATTCTTATGCCTACTTGCAAATGATCAATTTTGACAGCCGATCACTGAATGGTGTCCCGCTCGTGTTGGTTGAAAATGACAAAAAAGTGGTGAGGACCGGAAATGTTGTGCTTTCACTCCCCCACGAACCTGACTTTAGGCCATATTTGTACAAAATTCCAACCAAGTACATGCCGTTTTGGCAATTCTTCAGCAAAATTGGTGTGAAGGAGGCACCAACTGCAGTGCAGTACTGCAATGTTCTGGCAGCGGTCAACGCTGATTCCATTGCAAAACCCCGTCTGAACCATAACCAAAAGAAAACGGCTGAACGTGCTGTGGGGGAGTTGTTCCTCTTACTTCAAAAGAAGGGCCACCAGTCTCTTCCAGACAGTGTAAAGACTTTGTACCTGCCTGCTGTAGATGGAAAACTCTACCCGTCATGTGAACTGTATTTCAACAACACAGCGTTTGACCTCCAACGGTTGGAAGCGGCGCTGGATAAAGAGTTCCTGTTGCTTGAGAAACTCAGTACATGTCATTTGGGCACAGACATGTACGAGCACTGTCGTCTGCTGCAGTTGCTGCCCCATCGGCTCCAACCTAAAATGCTGTCGCAGGTCACTGAAGAAAAAGTCGTTCAATCACACATGCAACTTTGTGAACTTGGTCCGGCCTGTGATTTTCGTGGCTGGTTTGACAACCACCTCACTTCGAGCGCATTCACCCATGGATTGATTTGTCTTATGAGGGAGCAGTCAAAAGGGAAAATTACCCAAGAGGAGGCTGCCGATATGTGTAAAAATATATTTGGCAGGATAGAGATTGTGTGTTGCACAAGCCTGATGACGGAGCTGTGGCTGAAAGAGCGAGCTCTGGAGAACACGGCCCGCGAGACCGACGTTTTTGTCCAGCAAGTACAAAGAGGTTGCGTCTTTTACATGAAACACAATGACGCCATGCTCTCAAAGGTCATAAATGAGGTCAACATGACTTTGACAAAGGTGATCAGCTCTATGTTAGGAAACAGAATTTTGTCAGAGCACCTCCTGATCCTCGGGCAGCTCCTCTGGTGTGACAGTCTGGAAGATGTTCGTAAAACTCTGGCCAAGACCGGGATCCGTGACAGTGTTGATGTGGAAACTTTTCTCACCGGCACGCAGGCCCCGAAAGGAGAGATTCCAGAGGAGTGGCATGATTCCTTAGACATGAATGTCCTCAACAACTTTGAAGAGGGAGAATGTGTCGCTTACTGCATTGACAACAAGTACTTATATGCAGTCATAGTGGAGGTACTACCTTCACAACACGGACCTCACTCACAGAGATACAAAATAAGGATCGGTGAAAATGAGATTATTGATGTCGGCATTGCAGACCTGTATCAGTTTAAATCAGAAGGCATGCCACAACTCGAGTTTGACGAACCCATAGAGGCCGACAGTATGAATTTGAGAGTAGCGACATACCAACACTCTTCAGCTTCTTCATCCACAAGAGGTTTACCGGCAACTTTTGAAGAAGCAGTGGAGGAAATTGACCAAAGTTTGGAAGAGATCTGGACTCTTCCAGAGGTGGAGAGGATAAAATACGGCAAGCGACTGTACCTCAAATGGCACCATGACAAAAACCCTCAGTGTCGCTATGTCACAAAGGCAGTCGAATATGTGAGACACAGAACTTGCATTTCATTTGGACCTTTCTACTCGCAATGGGACGAGGAGGCTTTGCACCACAGAAGTGGGCGAGAACGAATTTTCCTGCAATATCATTCCTACAACTTTTGGGACCAAAACAAATATGTCCCAAGGCCCAACAGAGGGGAGGCCCGACGGTGGTGTCGGCAGGCCCGATGTGACCTCAATGCCGCGGACAGTGAAAGCAGCGGGGGGAGCGCAGAGTGGTGCCTGTTCAAAGTCCACCAGGCGGTAGAAAAGTCCCTCATTGCTGTCGAGTACAAAACAAACGGCCAACGTCTTGGCGGCACCATTTCAACCATGGCTACAAAAGTCTCATTCTACAGCCCCGTGCTGAGAGACCTGCCGAAGAGGGTGGCCCAACTGCAGGCCTTTGGCGTGCATGCTAAAAAGACGCAATATCCCAACTGCCATCCTTTCCCCAGCATCCCAAATGAATGTTTCCATTTGGACAATGTGGGCGGGGCATTGAGAGCAGCAACTCAACTTTTGGCTGCAGTGGAAACCTATGTGAATTAAAGCTCTGCAACAAACACGCGCCATATACTGGACAAACTTGGTTTACGCTTTTTCAATTCAGTGGGCCAATCACATTTACTAATGAACCCACTTGGGTTTGATTGCATTCCTTTCATCGTGGTCCCACAGCTATGTTTTGTGTGACTGTAGAAATGTTATAATGCTTTGTCCAATTGTCATCATCAGTGGCTTTCTTAGGTGTTCTTCTGTTCCATGTTTCGATCCAGATGATTGTCATTTGTTATACTGAAAATGTACTACTACTTCATTGAATGCAGCACCTGACAAAATACCCATTGTTTGCAAAAGCCAAATCCACTTGTTTTTTGGGACCCTTATGTATTCTTACAAAGAAAAGAGAGACCAAGGTAATTCATTTAAAAACTTTTTTTTCCTCCACCATTCATATTACCTAAAACTTGGTACAATAGTTGATGAGTTGAGATAATGTGGTTGCATAACTGTACTCACCCTCTGTTATATTCAGAATTAACCAATCCTTGGTACAATAGTTGATGAGTTGAGATAATGTGGTTATATTCAGAATTAACCAATCATATTCATGGTTACCATTCAGCACACATCTGTCCCCTTTTCAAGTGCCGCCCGTTTAACCCCAAATAAAGGTTCATCTGTTTTAGGAGACTTTTCCTGTCATTCTTTCTAGTAGAAGCCTGAAGGTTTCGAGCAAAGACAAACCACTATTTGGAACTGTTCATAATTCCCTCCACTTTGACTCAGGCACCAGTTCCAGCTGAAAAATAAACAGCCCCCAGAAAAATGTGATGCTTTGCTGTAGGTATGGTGTTCTTTTGATAGGCAGTGTCGCGTTTGTGCAAACACCTTTTGCAAGTCCCCCCCCCCCCCTCTACTTTCTTCCCTCCAAATTTTGCTGCTGCAGATTGCGAATTTCTGCATTGTAAAACAAAGGTTTTTCTTAATCGTATGGACAAAAACTTCAACCTTGCTTTTGAATTTTGGGAACACACACTTGAAATCTCTCAAACCTGTGTTCATGTGGGAAAATTTGTTATAATTCTGCCTCCACAAGTTAAAATTCTTTAGTCTTGATGGATTCTCACTCTCGCCCATTCATAATGCCCACTGGTTTGGATTAGAAAATGAAATGTTGACCAGTATCCCCGAACAGACTTATGTTTGACCATAACAATGTTAAGTTAAAATTGTTATTTTATTAAGAAATTGTTATGAAAATAATGACACCTTACCGTATATTGGACAAAATGTATTTCCGCGTTATACAACACACGTGAGACCTCGGCAGTCCCCTGAGCAGAATGGTCCTCTGCTACTTTGATGGCTTCCTTTTCATTTGTCCGATAAGAAGACCGCGTGTATCCTCTCCTTGTAATCTTGGGTCCATTTCTGATTCTTTGCTAGGGACAGCTTGCACACATTTAGCAGATTCGTTCAGCCTTTGTGTTACGTTTCCCCCCGCCTCCATCCGTTATTTACATCAAACCTGTACGCCCTTGCAGCATGCTCAAGGCCTGTTTCTGAGGCAAAAAAGCAAAAAAAGTCAGGGGAATCCTGACAAACGAGGGAGGCACATGCAACGCGTCTATCACTTGACCTCATGGCACTGGAAACAAAGGCTGTGAATATTGTGCATCAAATTCAAAAGGCGCCGTAATGCACACATTTATCACACGTCGTAGGATGGACAAACAAAAAAACACAACCTCTAAAAATTCAGGACGAACCTGAAAAGCCCTACAACCTTTCCAAGTCAACTTAATTTGACCTTCTCGAAACCTTTCATTTCCTATGTCCACTTGTGCATGCCTTAAGTAATTTTGGCACAACTTTAACAAGGAGCTGATTTGCAAAATTTACAAGCATTTGAGCCGTAATTTGATCAATCCATTTCCTGACTCAATTGGAATTGTTATTTAAACTATGAGGCTGTTCATTTTTTGACACTTTGAACATATAACGGTGATGATGTTTTATTTATTTTTTATTTTTATTTTTCCTTTGTAATTTTGCTTGCCTTTTGTCAATTGTTGTTGTATTTTATGTTCAATAAACAATAAACAAACAAACACTGTGAGACCAAGAAAACACCACCAACAACTTCAAACAGGGTGTTCTCACGCGGTGGCAACACAAGAGACCGGTAAGGTCACAGAAAGGCGTACACAAATGGACACCCTTGCAAATTTTCAGCTCCTTGATAGAGAACAAGTTGTGTAAAAAGTACTAAACCGTTAATCAGTGGGACAGTTCACCTGTAAGGTCATCGCACATTTCAGGTTCGTCCTTTCATTTTACCCAAAAGCCAATAGAACTTTTTGTGCGTAGTGACTACATGAGTGCTTTGTTTGCAATAGCTGTTCGAAGATCAATTATGTTCATTTGTTAGACTGTGGGCGCAATAGGGAAAAAAGTTCTTTTCAGGGTGCCCTCGTTTTGCGACGGTCCAACATCGGCTGCGCTTGAATCCTTTATATTGAAATTGCTATCCGCGGCCCAATACCAGTGAGGAATAATTGATATAGGGTGGTCAGATAGGTCTGATTATCCAGCAAGATTATACTGTGGTGTGGGTGTGTTACGAGTACTTTTTCTTCCTCCATCTGCTCAAAATACGGTTGGGGCTGACAAAGGTAAGTTAACCATGCTTAATATTTACGATGGCAAATCCTTACGGGTGAGGTCAACACAGAGTTGGGCCTAGCCTCAGACTCTGTTGTCAACATGCGGCACTTATTAACCAATGATAATGACTGAAATAAGTTGGAGCTCAAATACTACAAAGACATTCCCCAAATTCAAAATTACGGAGTGTTTACCGCTGCAGTGTAGTAATCAGATAAGCTAACAATCAGACGAGCAGCCGATTCTTTTCTGTTACTTGTTGACTGCAATTATGACTTACTGATGCATTAGCGTAGGATAAAAATTAAGTTAAAAAAATGACACATTCAAGTCATGTCGTGCCCCTCCCCCTCAACCTCCAGGAATGTGAATCCATCGTAAATCCAAAGACTCCCTGTACTTCCTCTCTATCTGACAGCTGCCAAAGTGCACTACATGAAATCCAAGCAGAGCCGGGGGGTAGAAAAGACACTTAAGGCATGGTCACCACATAATTCCAAAGCCACATTTTCTTTACATCAGTCATATTGCATTGGGTTTACAAATAAAAGGGAACGCACAAAACTATATGATAAGTTGAGTGGAACCACAACATCTCTCAAAAGGATGGGAAAAACAATCCATGTATCCTGAAGCAAAAATGGGAGTGCACCGCTTGACTGCAACCTGCAGGGGCGCTGTGGACACTGTGGACACAATCTCAATTAGTTTGTGTCCTAAAGAAGAGAAAAGAGCAGTTGGGCTATTTTGACACAGACCTGGACGACGGCGCAACTCTTCCAGGCTCCATTATTCTGCTAAAAACTGGCATCCTAACAGGAGCAGAACATTGCAAGACATATTTTCCTATACCAATTATTAAAAAAAATTAAATTAAAAAAAAAAAACGTTCTTGGTTAGTCAAAATGCCCATTTCTACTTGCAGAGTACAATCGAACCTACAGTAGATATAAAGTCTCCATACCCCTGTTCAAATGCCATGTGTTTGTGAAAATTAAAAAATGAAACCAAAATAAATATTTTCAAAACCTTTTTTCACCACCATAAAATGTGACTTATTTGTACAAATCAATTAAAATGTGAAAAAAAGCTCCGCTGTTCCAGGCCTTTCCTGACATTTCTGTAATCACATCTTATCGCCACGGTCCTTAGCATCAGCTGAGTCTTATCACGTCTCTCAAGGGATGTGTACAAAACAATTTTCCAGGCATTAAATATACCTTACAACAACATCGTCATCGAATGGAGAAAAGATGGACCAACAAGCGGCGTGGCCAAGAATGGTACATCCCTTCACAAGGTATGAAAAGATGAGAGGAAAACTGATCAGGCAAGATGCCAAGCGACCATGAGCAATACTGAACGAGCTGCAGGTATTTTGGGCAAATACTGTCAATTTGTCTGATAGATTTATTCTTTTTCAATTGCGTTGTAAAGGTTACGTCACGTTAATTGTGGAAAGTAATTTTTTTTCTTTTCACACCAAAGCCTGACATTTAACGGGGGGGAGGGGTGGACTTATGGTATCCACTGCACCTGGTGGCTCAAGCTACAAACTCCCCTACAACTCTGTTGCCACTGTCCTGTTAATTAATGCAACACATGCAACGGTGATGGTTGGGGACATCACAACAGAGTCCCTGTCAAAAAACGGCAGCGCGACCGGTGTCGCCGCTGGTCCGCGGCAAACAAAACGCTGCGGCACATGAACGGCGGGGGATGGCCGCGACGTCCCAATGCTGTGCCCCTCACATGTTGTACGCCACATATATGGGGTCCAGTTGGTCGGCCAGGAAGCCGTCTCGCAGGTGCATGCGTTGCTTCTCCCCTCTGGAGTTGATGGGGATGACGCCGGGGTCGACCACCACCACCACGCCCACAATGAGGTAGTGCTCCTCCAGCACCACGTTGGTGACCAGGGCCACCAGATCCAGGGCCTCTTGCTCCGAGCCTTCCAGTTCCACCACCACTACGAGCAGGTTGGTCCAGGTGAACACGGCGCTTCACATAAAACAGGAAGCAAATTCGTGAATTATATATCCTGTTTATAAGGGGAGTGACAAAAAAGCGGCTTTGACTGAAAAGGTGTGTGTGTGTGTGTGTGTGTGTGTGTGTGTGTGTGTGTGTGGACGTACGTACGTGTCTATGTGTTGTAAACAGCCTATAGTTAACTCATTCACTCCCAAAGACGTTTTGAAACGTCTTTTCAGACGTCCAGAATTGGCTGGTACTGAATGAGTTAATACAGGGGGGGAAACGTGGACAGATGATTTGCGGCTCACCATTCAGCTATGCTCTTATGGGAACGGATGACAGAGGTCTCGATGTCAATCGGGTGGTATCTCATTCCCCGAAGCTCGAGGGTCTCGTCCACCGAGCCCACCACATAGAGGGCATCATGGCGCTCTGAGATGTGCGCATGCACACACAAACAAACACAAATGAATACCGTCTTCCATTCCTTTGGCAGCTTTTTCACTTACCTACAAGAGGTAGTGCAGTATAAGATAAGATAAGATATCCTTTATTTGTCCCACACTGGGGAAATTTACAGTCTACAGCAGCAAGATTGTGTGTAGAAAGAAGAAAAACAAAGTGTTTGCATTCACAAAATAAATGTTACAGTTTCAATGTACACCGTTCAATTAAGTGCAATATAAATATAGATATAGATAAGGTGGCTGTACTATTTACAATTGTTTTTGTCTTTTTTGTATTTTGTCATTGTATTAAGTCATAATAAAATTACATGGAGAGGAAAAACAAATCTCGTCCATAAATACACAACTAGGAAGTAGGAAATGGATGAATGAGGTATTGTAACTAATAAAATACTACATTTGTGTCCAAGATGCTTTCTATTATTGGAAGTAGAATCAGGTCAGGTTGCTACAACCTCATTTCCTTTGAAATTATGTTGTTAAATCCCAGCTGGGAAATTTTTATTTATTGATTGGTGATATTTATATGTGAAGTAAATGCTCTGGTTGACGTAAATCAAGTTTTTTTTACAAGTATAAGCTTTAATATAATAAATAGTCATGGAGAATTCAATATTGGGCAAAAAAATATGTGATTAAATATTAAGGGCCATATCGCCCAGCACGAAACAGGAACCTTAAATCAAAATTTGTTACCCAATTACGTGACATTCAATAATTTCCTCGCACATACAGTGTTTGAGAATCACCAAGCTTGCGAGAGAGAACACAGTCAGCAAGGGAGTCATTCTCACCTCCGCTGGCATCTGTCAGTTCGGTGCGGCGCAGGAAGCCCAGGTAGCCCGTCCTTGCCCACACCGTGTGCGTGTCCCCGAAGCTGAGCTTGGTGTTAAAGTGGTCCGCGTGCAACGCTTCTTCTCCGTAGACGGTGTAGTAGCCCGTCGCATTATGAGGACTACTCACCCACACCTGGTTCACGTGCGCGCGCACGCACACACACACACAAACGGCACACGATTGTCACCAATAGGTTTGGCGGCAGTGTGTGGATTGCAAAAAAGGAGAAAACAGGCTGCGCACGACAGACGTGTTTAGACATTGGGTGGTATCCCACCGGCAAAGTAATTCACCACAATAAAATTGACAAGATGATTTTTGCAATCTCAAAGTAATTACCTCCATCTGCCAACAGTTAGCTTGGATTTTTCTATTTGTGTTTGTTTGAGTGCTACTCTTCTTGTACTACTTTTGTTTGTATTTTTTTTATCAGTCTGAAGGCCTTGTACTATGCTGCCTCTCATAGGTCAGTTTTGGTACTACAACAGGCATCCGCTTTGGTTTTGGAGTTTGACAATTGCTTGTGAAAAATATGGTGAGGTTATTGTTATTGTGGTATGTGTTTAGCCCGCTGTAGTGAGGTTGCAGCTCACCTCTCCAAGATGAGAATCTCCCAAGGGCCCTTTTGTCTCCGTGTTGGCAATAATCACCTTGACTCCAGGAAGGATCTGCAATCACAGCAAGATGACTGAGTCTTCTGCATCGTGTTGAGTGTTTATTTTTTTTTGTTTTGTTTTGTTTTATTTTTTTGTGACACTGTACCTTGCCGGACTCCATCAGGGGCAAACTGTGCGGGGATCCTCTTTCCACCAGGCGAACCCTGAATGAGATGCAAAAACAGAAATTACGACAAATTTCTCATAGCACGTGCCTTTTCCATCATCTGGAACACTTCAGACTGAATATTTACTGAATTACGATCGATTATTATTTGAGTTTGAGTTGAGTAAACGTAGGTCAGTGCTTTTGACAAGCGTTTCCAAGCCCTTGTTGGCTCTGACTTCCCACAAGTATTTTAGAGGTCACCGCCTCTCACCTGTCATGTCGCAGAGCCCTCATGTCCACATAAACCGTTGTGGGGTCCGGTCCCGCTGTGCCCTGATGAACAACAAAGATGCAGAAATGAGCAAGTTGGACATGAACGCGTCCTTCTGGTTTGCCATTAACACGATAAGTTGTTAGACGGCAACATTTTTAACTCCGGGAAAATATCGTAGGATTTTTGAAAATATTTTACTGATGCTCAGATTAAGAAGATTGACGCTACATGACAAAACAAAAACATGCTTTTCAGTTATTCTTTTAAATTTTGAAGCTTGAAAAAAAAACCAACAAAAAAGTATTTTCATTTCCTGTCACTGCTAGCTAGAATTTGCTGATCGCATGGTTCTGTTGCATTTTAAAATCTCATTATATTTATAACATGCAAGTAGAATATATTCAAAATGCGTATTTTAGTTACTTGCCTTGTTGAAAGAAATAATATGGTTCGACCGTTTTGTAAAATCTCAAGTTACATCTTCTTCAAAATTGTTATTTTGAACAAATGTATCATTGACAAAGGCAAAACGTTATTGGGACACAAGTACAGCACCACATTTATATCTTTAATTAATTTATTTTTTATTAGTATGATCGGTTTCATTCATTGCACCCTGCTCTCATGTCCTAAACAATTTCGAGCATCTTTTAATCAATTAAATCAACGTTGACTTTGAATTACTCAGATTAAATTCACAATAATTCTCTTCTCAGTCAATTGGAGTCTTTTCAATTTACAATTATTTTCCTGAACTTTCTTTGCTGATTGGCTGGGTGAAATCGCTCGGTTCTACTGCATAATAGTGATGTGGTTAGGGGGTCCATTTTGACTCCATGTAACAGGGTTCCTTGCCCTCATCAAGAGCTACCCGAGAACTATTAAAAACAAGAAATGACTGACCAACAAGAACATTAAAACTGGACATTTCAGACGCAGCAATTGCTTCAGTCGCCTACATGAACACTCACACCCAAATTCCATTGCATTTCTCTCGACATTGAATTGCGCTTGCTTTGGATGTGTCGTCATTCTCACGCCTCTGCCAAATGTCAATGCAAAGCACCAGCTAGCTATGAGGGTGAGTGACGGCCAACTTAAGGGCGGCAAAGCCAGCGCCAGCGCGCACGCACACACACGGGAGGGCTTCGCACAAAGCTGAGCCTTCATTCGGTACGTCATCACATAAAGCCAATGGGGTTTTAAGAATATAGAAGTTTCACTTTGCACCACTACAATAAATCAATTTTCCCGCAGTATTTTTTTGAGATACACCTGTAGTGGTCAACTTGTTAACATGTTCAAATGTTACTGAAAACATTGTTAAGGTTTTACAATCGTGAAATTTTACCTTGGAGGGATTTTCTTTTAATCTGAATTATGGGAGGTTCCACAGTGTCAGGCAATCCCATGAACAAATATTTAATTTGTGTACGTGTGTGATCACCACACATTTTACATGAGCAAAAGTCCGAAACAGGCATCCGCCGATTCGTTGTTCTAATGTAAAGCAGCGCAGGCGGCATGAAGGCATCCGAGAAGCAGCCGATGAATCGAGAATGGCAGACCTGGCCGCAGACATGTTTGTGACAAGATGGAGCTGAATTCTTGCCACAATGAAACAAAAACCATGAAGGCACAAACATAAGAGACACGCACACGCACACATATGGTGAGACAACAACAAAAAAACAGCAACAGCCCCCAAAAATAGCAAGCAACCACTCTTGTCTGACAGTACCTGCTCGACCAGTTTCCCTAACCTGTTGGGCTGACGGGACACATAAATAAAAGACATTTGTATGCGTTTATGTAGACATGTGGACGCACACTCCAATGCAATACATGCACGCAAAATAAAGAAAAAATCAAGAGAAGAAAAGATCAACGTTTTTGCACACGCACACACACACACACACACACACACACACACACACACACACACACACACACACACACACGTCACATTTAAACATTAGGACAGAGTGGACGGTCACATCATTAGTACACCTACACAATCTAATAATTATAATACATCTTGGATTTACAATAATTGAGAATTTTTTGGGGGGGGATAAAGTCCATCAATCAAAAATGTTTGGTTTTGATTGACATAGAATTGTGTTCAACTCTCAATGCAAAAAAAAAAAAAAAAAAAAAACATACTTCAAAAATAAATGATTAGAAACACTGCAGCATGGTGGCTAGTAATCAACAAGTCTGCCTCATGTTTGTGCGATTCCGGGTTTGAATCTCAGTTGAGACCTTCATGTACTCCCTTATGTTTATTTGGGTTTCTTGACTTCCTTGCGCGTTCCAAAAACAAAACATGCATTTTTTGTTCACTGAAGATGAAATTTGGTCATCGGTGTGAATTTGAATTTGATGGGTTGTTTATCTGTATGTGCCCTGCGATTAGTTTGCAACCGGTCCAGGGTGTACCCGCCTCTCGCTAAAAGTCAGCCGGGATAGTCTAGCACACCCCCCACCCTAAGGAAGAAAACTGCTATTGAAACTGGATGGATACTTTATTCATCTTTTAACTAAATTTTAAATACAAAGGCTAATATTCATCATTTAGATGACGACACCTTTTGATGTATAACTTGGGAAAATGTTAACGAAAATGTCTTGGGAACTAAAATAAATATATAAATAAAATCATCCATCATCCAGAAAAAAAAACAAAAACCTTTTGATATACAACCAGTTTCAATAGTGTCGATCACAACTGAGTGTGATTTAGCATACATCTCTTAGATTGTATCTGAGATTGTGCAGGTGTACCTAATGTTGTAGCCAGTTCGTGCGTACATAAAATATTGAATACCGTGGAGATGACAGCTTATCCGCGGAATAATTACCCCCGCACCGCCGCACACAGTTAAGAAACAGGTCTAGAAAGGCTAATATTCACCATTTAGATGACGACACCTTTTGATGTATAACTTGGGAAAATGTTAACGAAAATGTCTTGGGAACTAAAATAAATATATAAATAAAATCATCCATCATCCAGAAAAAAAAATAACTTTTTATATACAACCAGTTTCAACAGTGTCGATCACAACTGGGTGTGATTTAGCATATATCTCTTAGATTGTATCTGAGATTGTGCAGGTGTACCTAAGCTGTAGCCAGTTCATGTGTACATAAAATATTGTATTACCGTGGAGATGACAGCTTATCCTGACTGATGACTGCTCACCTGCAAACAGATGGCCACGTTCACCCTGCAGCCGAAGGTGGTGCTCACGGCACGCGCCGAAAGCCCCAGGTCCTTGAAGATCTTGGAGAAAGACTGCGTTAGCGCTATGCGAGGACGCTCCTCCGCCACCACCATGCACGTGCGCACACACGATAGGTTGACGTTCCGCAGCTGAAGATGGGAGATGAGTTAGCCATGAATTCCATACTTAAAGGGGAAGTCAAGTAAGTCAACAAATTATATTAGGCGGCCACTTTGCTACTTGCCGTCGACTGAAAATGATATCGCAATTGCTCAGGGTTTAGGTAACAACACACATGGCTCAGCATCAGAAAATAGGTGACTTGACATGCTACAGAAAATTGACTTTCAATTGCTAGGAAGTCGTTTTAAACAACCAAGTAAGTCTTTTGTAATCTGCCAACAGTATTTCTAAAATGTGGGTGTGAGCACAACGTCATAATATGATCAGTTCAGTGAGAAAATCCAGAGCACACCCCCCCCCCCCCCTAAATTACAGTGTAAGCGTGGCTTTCATATGATTCTGTTCTTAATTTTTTTTGTCACTGATTTTGGACATCTATTCAATTTTGGTACAAAAATAAATACACGACTCAGCAATTCATTACCTGTAATCAACAAGTGGTCATCTGAAGCAATTCACGAGTTGCGTATCACGGTTGAACAGATGCCAAGATTTGTTCCACAATGCAAGCTTTTATTAACAACTAAAGGTCTGCTCTGCCACACGACATCAATATAACAGGGTCTGTTTAACAGGACAGTATGTTGACGGGACCACACGGTGGCTCATTTCACACTGCACTTAGGCAAGCACAAAATAGTTTGAGTAAATGAATCTCCATACCGCCCCAAAAAAGTGTCACACTCACCCGTAGCGCTTCCGTCTGCGAGCCCAGGCCTTTGGTGCACATTTCCATGACTGAGTAGGAGCAGAAGGTGACACGAACTTTGTACTGGCTGACGGCAGCCAGCCATACACACACGTTGCTTTCCAGCTCCAGAGGGGGAACCAGGATGGACTGGTGGCCAGAGTACACACTGTAAAGCACAAACATATATGGATTAATTTTAAAAAAAAATTAAGGTTGATAAAAAGTTGGCAACTGGCAGGAATGAGTATGTGCAGCACAGTTTTTTTGAACGAACATTGATGACGGGTCACTGAAAGGTCATTCAGCATGACTATGATGACCCTGAAGGTTCTGCAATAAAGGAGCGGTTCAAGAAGATATTGAGGTCATGGAGCGGTCCAGTCAGTCTCTGGACCTCAACCCAAAAGAAAAACCTAATCCATTCTGAACTGTGTGTAAACCTGGTGACCAACTACAAGAAATGCCATACTTAGCAATAAGCGTTTCTCGACCAAGTATTAACTTATGCTTTGGATTAAATATTTCACTCAATCAAATTTAATAAAATATAAATCATTCTATAACTTTTTTGGAACTGATTGTTTTTTTTTTGTCCCAGGGATTCACTTTATTATTGAAGTGGTTAAAAAAAATACTTTGCCCCACTGTAAATATATAACGTGGTGTTTTATTAAAATAGCTTGTGTACTTTTTAACTTGCGCAGTCACATTTGGCGGTTAATATATCTGATAATTATACAACAGTGAGTGAAACTCTGATATGATGTATGACCATGGCTCACCTGCACAGGCACCAGAGCGCGAAGCCCAGGCCGCAGTACGGGTCCAGGCAGATGGCGATCTGGCGAGAAGGGTAGAGCTCACACTGTAGCTTGATGGAGCGACACAAGGCACCAGTGGCCGCGTGGGACATCTGTGATAGAGAAAAAGACGCAGGGCATCTGAAAAGATTCATCCAATGTCTAATCATGACAATTTGTGAAAAAAAGAACAACTCTTGCAGTACACACCTTGACTCCTGCCAGGATGCCTGTGGTGGAAACGCTAAAGTCAAGGTAGGCTAACATCTCCGGAGTTGGGGGTTTGTAAATCTGAGGGCTTTTCTTCCTGGGGAGGTCATCTGAATAAACAGATTAAAAAAAAAAAAAAAACATTTGTCAGCATGAAATAAAGGCGTCCGTGTTGTACATCATAACTCACCTGTGTCCAGCACCATCGGCCAACTCTTGATGTCCACTGCAGCAGCAGCCTCTTTGGATTTCAGCAGCTTCATTATTGCTTGAGTGGTCAGGATACACACTGACTTACTGACCTGCAACACGCGGACAGTACACTGACTGCATTACTACTTCGTATAAATCAGTGGCGGGTGGTCAGTTTTGGACCTGAGCCTTCAGTGGGTATTAAGGGATTTAATCCACTTCTTAATAATGCGATAACATCACAATATGCACCCCCCCCCCCCCCCAAAAAAAAAAGACTGTAAATAACGAAAAATACATTCAGACTGCAGAGCGTGTTACTAAACTGTTCCTAAACATCCGACATTGGACATACTCACCAGAGATAATGCAGAAGCTCCTACCTGTCTGTGGAGGGTAATTTGTCCACTCTACATAACTATCCCCCCTACCCCCAAATAAAAATCCAGATTGAACACAAGCCACTCTGCTGCAAAGCAGTGTTGGTTGAAATAGCCCCATAAAGTCCGGTTTTTCTAGAAAAGTACACCTTGAAAGTGAATTCTCAATCGTGGTCCGATATCGTCCTCCATCGTAAAAAAAGCTTCGGTCGCACATCCAGCTGAACCAATCAGAAGCGATCGAGTTGCGCTTAAACATGGCACCAGCCACACCATTTTTCAGTAGCCTGTAGTTAATAGTTTACCCACGTCTGGTTGACAGGCTGCGTTGTTACCTCAACAATCATCTTGACGGTGGGAAGGGTGGTGGCCAAGTTCTGCGGGTGTGGAGGTCTGACCGTCACCGGGACACAGCCAGCATACAAGCAGCCATAGAAGGTGGCAATCAGGTCGATACCTGCGCACAAACAAATGCCCTGACTTGCTGCTTTACCATTCACATGCTGCTGGCGTGACTGTTTGTCAGAGAGAACCTCAGGGCTATGTTTCGAGTACCTGGCATGTAGACAAGGGCAACATGGTCCCCGGTGTTGAGACGTGCCATCAAAGCTGCAGCCACGCGCTCGGCCCGCTTGTGGAGCTGAAGACAAGACGCTGCACTGGCCACCGTGCCCTACAGAATCACATGGCAAATGTATCTATGCAGCCATGTCTGGCAATGGCTCCTTCATAAACAGTTGGCATTTCAGTTGACTAGTTCAGCGATTCCCAATCTGTAAATCCATGTGTAGTGTGGAAGATGCAAAGTTAATTATGTTTTATTGATGTCCATGTTGTTTTAATTAGGTAGCCCATGGTAGCCATCAATTAAACTTTAGTAAGGTCACCAGTGAGGTCATATAAGATCAAAAGTAATTCAAAATAATAGGAATGTACATTTGTAGCTTTTACCATGTTTTAGTAAACAGAAGTTGAACATTGGTAAGTTTCTCATTTCAAAAGAAAGATTCTGAGAAAAAGGGCTTTTTGTGAAAGGATACATTTCAAGCAGAACTTTCACTTTGATGATGGTGTTCATCCATGTTGTTAACACCACACTGCTTCCGCACGTCACCTCATGACGTGGGATCGCACCGTACGACACCCCACACCCACTCACACGGGGTGTGGACCAAATAATTGGGTTTTTACAAATGCAATTTTTTTGCGTTTTGGCATTAATTGAGTTCAAAGAAATGCAGAGACACAGCTCCGCAGATGAAAACATACATTCTGAATTATACATGTGCTATTTATTCAACAATGAGACTCGCTTTTCAATTCAGAGCTGAGATAGAAGTGGATCTGCAGAGGTACCTTGGCATTGAGAACAAGGAACAGCTGATGGTCTGGAGTGGCCTGCGCTCGCCACTGTAGCACATCTTGAATGTAGAGGAACTAGCAGTGCCAGGAACCATGGACACAGAAACAAATGTGAGTTTAACACATGAAGCATATAGAATGGGGTACAATTGTTTTCAACTCTTTCCTTTCCTGCATGAATGAAGAATGCCATCTGTGTTATTACTCTAATGCTAGTTCACAAAAAAAAAAAAAAATACAGTATTTTCACATACTACTGTTGGAAAACAACAGTCAACCTCACCATAGTGGACAGTGATTCAAAATGTGTGATGGGGTGATGAAGAGTCATTCCATGAACCCTGAAACCTTTCCTCCCAACCCCACTGGTGAGTACCTGCTCATTGTCTTCCAACTGGGTCACGTCTCTCCCACAGGCCTGCGCGATCCTCTTCCCTGCCACCAGGTTGCCTACGATCATAGAAGCGGGCCCGACCTCTGCAGAACGCACACACACACACACATCCATCCATCACTCATTTAAAACAGTTCCGACAAAGTATCTTCCTCCAGCGGGCAGGTTTACGGCGGTATACCCGGCTGCTTTTGCCTCGGCTTGGGGAGGTTGGTGACGCACGTGTGAGGGCACATTAAGACATTGCAAGGGTGCAATGCACCCTCCAAGAAGCGCTGTTTGGTCTCTGATATGTGAATGCCACCGAGGGGGGCCTTGGGAAGCGTGTTGGCAGGCACCAGGGCCAAGCAGTAAACACCCACTTGGTGGATGCTGTCGATGGCCTGGAAGAAACGCAGGAGAACTGTTTTTTTTGCATATATTTTCATACACGGCTATAACCACTTGCACTATAGAATGATATCCAATGCAAAAGCTTTATACAGAGATACTGTTTTGATGGGCTTTGCTGAAGAATTTACGGAGAGTACACGGCATCGTTTCATATAAACTTTCGATCAAGTTCAAATAAAGGCCCATCGATTGTCTGCCACAATGTTGTTTAAAAAAAAAAAAAGTTGCAGAGTCGGCACCTGAAGGACGCGGCTCATCCACTGGAAACTGTCTTCCTCAGAGGCATCCGGTCTCTGCTCCGCCACCACGACAATCCTCTCGTCGTGTAGCACCGACACAGAAAACACAGCTATCCTGCAACGCACCGGGCACAACAACCCTCGTAAAAACAATATTGGGATTTGAAAACTCATTTGCCACAAAAACAATCACACCTGCGCAATCTAACAAGATCCAACAGGATAGCTTTACTCAATATTCGGTCTTATTTTGCTCGATGAGACATATTCTTTTGAGAAAACAACAATGTATCCTCAAATGAACACCATCTGCTGTGTGACTTACTAACTTATGAAAACACACTATTAAAACAATATTTTAACACATACACAATTAAATGCGAGCATAAAATATATGGACAACACTGTATGTACTGGAATGTTTTTTGTTGAAGAGGCTTTAAGAGGGCAGTGTCTGATGGGATGGCGTGTGACGTCAAGCAAGTCTGCATGGGAATTTTCGGGCATGAGCTGTGGCCAATAGCAGGCCCAATGCGAGTGTGCTCATTGTATTTTACCATTCTCATGATACTGAAAAGGGTCGAAAAGTGAATCTGCAACGGTGGATGTGTACTTATACCCATGCCTTTAATAATGCATAATGAGAGTGCGTGACGAGCATATCTGATCTCCTCTGATTGTGCAGGTGCACCTCTGGTTGCGGCTGGTGGGACTGACAAACAAATTGTCGGGTCTTCTCACCTTCCCCTGTAAACAAACTTCATGGGCTCCACCGCGAGAGCCGTGGCAACAACGTCGTCAGCGTTGTGCCTCCGCCCACTGACCACCATCAAGCCATCCATCTTCCCTACGACGAACACGAGGCTGTCCTGGTGGCAGAACACAAAGAACACATTTGGAAACCATTCACTATAGTCTTGGGGCTGCATTTACATTGCATGGCTCAAATGACACTATTCAGATTTTTTACGACTCTTCTGAACGTGGATTCAAATCTGATATGTAAATGCTAGAGCGACGTACGCGCACAGTTCGGATATAATCCGTCAATGGTAGCTTGATGTCCCTGAAAGACTCCCACATCTGCCTCAACAACACAAATAAATACTGTCCATAAAAAAAAAAAATAAAAAAAATGACAAAATAAACGACAGTAAAAGCATAAACATTTTAATATGGTCTCAAATTGCCGCATTAGAGGTGCTTCCATCATTAAAGAAGGAAAATGGAGTGTCGCAATAAGGAATTTTCCCTTTTAAAATAAACTGTGGGATGCGTCAACTAAGGCCAAGGCCCCCCCCCCCAACACATTTATTCTACTTGTAATGCCTAAAGGGGAAATTCAACTGACACCACTGCTGTAAATTTGTGTTGCACACCACACAAAGAACACGATTACCAGGAAACATGTCGAGTGAAGATGAACTCAAAACATTGCTGTACGTTTTGAACGAGGGAGCGTGCCTCGCTCAAGAGTACCTTGGAAACAGTCAGGAAGCAGACTTTCCAACTACTACTTGCCAATGTTGTAGTACAGTGGTTCTTAACCTTGTTAGAGGTACTGAACCCAACCAGTTCAAATGCATCTTCACCGAACCCTTCATTAGTGAAAAACAGAAATATGACTTTTTACAAATTCAAGAAATAAAAAAAATGCATTTATTAAAACCATAAAAACGTAAGTAAAATTTGAAGACATAAGCATACATTTTTTTAATTGTGCACAAAATGAACCACGCATGACGTACTATCACAACAGTCACACGTTGACTACGGAGCGAACTAAATTTTCCTGCAGCACTGATTGGACAAGCAATGTCATGTGATCATCTGAAGCCAGTGATGGCCAAGCAAGCGTGTCGTAACTAAATAACATGTTGAGTCGGGTGTGTCTTAACCTCCACGGCAGAGGCTCCGTCGAACCCCCGAGACCGATTCACCGAACCCCGAGGGTTCGATCGAACCCAGGTTAAGAACCACTGTTCCAGTGACAGTGTGACTTGAACCTTGAGCTCAAGTCATTACAGATATACTGCCACCTCCCAAACATGCTAAGTAATGATGAATATTTTTAGTTCTGTATTATTATTTAATGAGTGTTTGTAAACGTCTGACAAAAACACTGATGTATTTTTGAGTTTAGTCTGCCATATTTCACATACTGTACAACTGAGACACACTGAGGCCTGGCCCCGAATCAACGCGACAGATGTCAAGGGCGCTGCACAAATTCTGATTCCCGGCTTCACTGATTTGGAAAAAGCCAAACGGCTCATTCAATGAGCTATTTGCATATTCCATTTCAGAATATTTTCAGGACCACACCGAAGTGATGAGGATGCGGTCAGCACTGCCCAACTCAATTTAGGGTGTTATTTGTGTCAGCCGAACCATTAATGAGGGCTTTTTGTAACCAGGATGCAAGTTTAAGTCTTTTAGTGCTCACTTGAGGTGTGGTGGAATTGCTTTTCGATCACCATTGGTTTGTGTTTGGGATGAAAAATATCTAGGTGTCACATACAATTATTGAGAATTGATATTACTGAAAGTCAAAGAAGCAGATCGAATACGGATAAATGAACACACAAAAAAAACCAAAAAAAAACACAATTGTGACTTTAGTTGAATTAAAAATTAAAAACATAGCAGAGATTTACAAAAAGTATGAACACAAAAACATGCAGGTTTAAAAACTTAGGGAGAACTTACTGGTCCCACAAAACCCAGCAGAGAGGTCCTGGTGAAGGTTCGATCACTGACTGGAATTCCAGTTGACGTGACTGGTGTGGTCTGCGCCAAAATGTGACCATTAGCAGTGGCAAATGCAGAACAACTCATATTTGATCACAGTATTTTGCCAGTGAGAAGGGAAGTTATCCAGATACAAAGATTAACCAAATACATATTGGAAGAAAAGGATGGTTGATATATTTAGATATCTACGGTATTTAAACTGATACCATTTTCTAATCAAAATAGAAGAATTGCTTCAAGCGTAGCATGAGAAAATGCTTCGAGTAAAATTTCATGTAAACGTCAGCATTGAGGTAGTGTCTGGTGTGACCTTGGCAAAAAAAAAAAAAAAAAAGACAACCTTGGATTACAAACTTCATGTTTTGATGCCGTTTTAATTTCCTCCACACCTCTTTCTCATAGAAACTCTGAACACCATTTTTTATATCGATTGTGGACGTAATCAGAACTGTAAACCCGCTTCTAAATAGGAACACTATTAAATGACGACAATTTAAAAAAAACAATTACGGTGCTAAAGTTGTCCAAAATAGGAGTTTTTAAAAATGTATTTTAATGAAATATGCTGCTGATAATACTTTACTGCTCCTGATGGTGTGATATTGTTCACAATATTTTATGGTGATGCAGCAAAAGCATTTTTTTCCAAAATAATTAGAAACACCCACCTCAAATATGTTCTTGGTCATGCCCTGAAGGCCGTAATAAGCCGCGCCCGTGCATCTTGAGCTCACGCAGATTTCTCCCACCTCGTCTGTCTGACAGAGGTACGGCGTCCCCTCCGCTCGCACCACACATACCAAAGCTGTAAAATGACATTCAATCAAACATCGGGGCCATTTTTCAAGTGCTGTCATTTAACATGCGATTGTGTACGGTACCTCCGGGCATGACCTGTCCCACATCCTGCACAGTGAGGACAGAGAGCTTCTCCTCAGTGTCCACGCGGATTACGCTGTGGCTCAGCCCACCCATAGACAACACCGCCTTGCCCGGTGATGGGACGCCCGTCTCTGGAGGTCTAAAGGTCAAAGTCGTATTCACTCAATTAGCAATCAAACCGAAGCTCGCTTAATTAGGTGGACGGACAGTGAAAACCAATTAGAGCTGCTGTAGACCACAGCTCACACCCAGACACTCAAGAGGCAGACTGACCATAGTCACACGCCACAATCGCAGAACTAACACACTGCTGGACGGTAACGTATATAGCAGTTTCATACTGGAATCATCTTCCCCCCATGTCTACTTGTTATGGTCAAAACACTAAGTTTTAAAATGAATATTCATTTACAGTGTGTTTAAATCTCGTGGTTTAATCTCCCTCAAAATGCTGCATTTTTACTTATAGCAAGTTGGTCTGTCACATATCCAAAAGCAGAACAAAACTAAAAAGCTGCAGTAACGTCGTCTGACCTCCGGATGGCGACAGTCATGGCTTCTGAAGAACTGGCACATGGACAGATCACCTCGGGTCGCAGCCCACGTGCCTGGAACACGTTGAGAAAGGCATCGCAGGAAGATATTGACCCTGTTGCATGGCATCATTCGCAGCACACAGAAAATAGAGAGATGCACAAACGAATTTGAGTCAGTATGAAGAGTACCAACATGAGGATAAATAGGCGATGTTGTGTGCCATTTGATATTTTTTGTATTTTATTTTATTGCACGCGGACTCACACGGGTTGGCTCCGTCGGCTACAATCAGCATGCGCAGAGAGCTCAAGCTGATGTCTCGCTGGTCTCTTTGAGCCAGCAGAGACCAGTGCATGTCCCTCGACTTCACCACGGCCACCCGCGCTGGACAGCGAACATCACAAAAAAACATGTTGGACACGTCTCACAAACAGATGAAATCATACCTGACAGATCAACGTCATGTTCTTAAACAGATTCCTGGCATTTCCTTTTGTTTCAATGGAGAAAGATGAACTAAACTGGGTTTTGCGACTCCTCTTCAAACATGGCAATCGTGTTAGCGGGGGCATCTTGAAAACATTTTGAAAAATCAGTTAAGGTGTTCAAAATCTTTTCTCTTTTTGGTTGTCATGATAATGACACTAACTCCATCTAAAGATGGCTGACACACATTCACACAGACCGACCGACCATCACCTTTGTATACGTGTACTTTCTGTATCCACGAGAGAGGGTTGACTTTCATTAAGGAGTAAGGAATGCTGATCACATGCATCCGATTCATGACGCTCTGCGATGACAAGCAAGGAGATAATTAAATTTCAAAGGCATCATGTCAACGTAAACAAGCTTAAACTTAAGACTTCATGAGAAATAGAAACAAATGAGGTGTACGGTAGTAGCCATGCATTCGGATCCTGATTACGTCAGTGCATATCTGCAGTTCAGTGATTCCCCACGGTTCACCGATTGCACATCCGGTCTAACTCAGAGTTTTTGTTTTATTATTATTGTGCATTTTTATGCTTGCATTTTGTTTTTGTTTCCAAATACTGTTTATCATAACAAGCAGGCTACTGATAATAAAAAGATTTTAACGCACTCACAGTGAGAACCCCATGCCATAAACCCGCTTCTCTCTTGAAGTCCAGCACATTGGTTATGGTCTCAGCTGTGGATCACAAAAGTTGTACATCAACAAAGACACTTTTTGTCATAAATAGTAAAAAAAATGCAGAGGTAGTTGAACTTAAAAGAGTTATTTAGAGCAAAATCGGGACACGTAGAGCGAGACGAGACGAGAGAGGGTGCCTTATATAGTATCTTTGGTAAAAGACCTCATCTAATGTCTGATGCAAGCAAATCATAACAATTGATCGAATGCAATTAACATCACCACTCACCTTCAGTGTAACCGCAGGCTTGTGTGAGAGCCTGACAGTGAGCCAGCATGGCTGAATGGCTCACTGTGATCCCCATGGTGCTTCCCTCCTTGCTGGTTTTATACTGTATGGGGGGGGGGGGGGGGGGGCAGCAAGGCAGTTTGTATCAAATCTAATCCAATCCTATCACCACAATAATCATATTATTCACGGTCTCGGGTTGCTGGGGCCTTTCACATTGTCACCTCCTGCCTTTCAATGTTGAGGCCAAAAAAAAAAAATCCCTCACCTCTATGTAGGCTATGTCATTGCTTGCTTCGCGTACGGGAGGATGCCAGTCTTTGGGAGGCTTCGCAACATGCTTCCCATCAGTCACAAACCAGAGCAGGCGGGGCCAGCCTAAAGAGGAAGGTAGATGAAACTGCTTGAGAACCCAAAATATAACACAGTCAAATCGAGAGAAAACATGAGCAGGCTGTACCTTTGAATGTGGCTACCTCTCCAGTTTGTGCTTTGGGTAAACCTTTCTGACAGGCGTCGGTGGTAAGAGCCAACGTCACGCCACAGCTGCCAAGCAAGAAGCCAATTTGTTGACTTCCAGCATCCTGCAGGATGAATAAAAAATAAAGAAAGGTTGACACACACATACAGTGGTTCCGGTTTCTTTACTTCTTTTTGCAGGGCACAACAAGCCAATACCTGATCATCATATATGACATTATGCTGAGAAAACTACTTTACTGTTCTGAGAGGAGACAGTCGTTCATAAATTAAGTCTCAAGAACAGTGGGCGTCCGATGTAATAATTGAACTGGAATAACAATCCTTTCACTTGACACCAATCTCATTTGTTAGTGAACAGCTTCCGCAAACAGCATGCTGATAAGGGGGAATCAAGCACACGCATTAATATTCAGCGACTACAACTCGTGATGGCGAATTTGTTTGCGATGGATGTGCTTGCTCATTTCCAATGTATTATAATGCTCTTGAAATAGAACACGGAAAACAGATGAGGCCGTTGCGACAAATAACAGCGATATGCCTGCTAAAAACAAGATGTTTTTCAGCAACAAATGAATGTGCGTGGAGATTAGAATAGACACCTGAATAACAATAACTGGAGCAGTCAGAGAGGGGAGCATTTGTTACCCGCTCAAACACACAAATTGAACAACTACAATGCAGGATCTGGAAGGAAGTGAACAGGATTGGGCATTTGACATCATTTCCCCTTATTGAAAGGGGGATCAATTAATTTAGAATGCTCTCGACTCCCATTTAAGTGCCTTTGTTGTCCTGAGTAGTTAGCATGGTGGAGGTGTGCAAGGATACGGCCCACTTGATTCTAATGTCCAATGGGGTACCTCTTCCTTTTTAAGTGTCATGCGGAGCAGAGGAAAATGAATCAATAAGTGCAAAGTCTTCTATTTTTTGGACTTTTACCTTTCTGGTCAGCGGCACTTCAATGGGTACAGGCACCAGCTCTGCCAGCAGACAGCCATAGAACGCCACCATGAACATTACGGGGTCGTTGTTGGGAAATACAAGGGCGACCTGTGGATGAATCAGATCCGGGGGGTGTCAGAATTTTTACATCACACGCCGCATCTTCATTGCCCTCAGGTAGCTGGTTATAGAAGCGAAACCACATCAATTGCTAGGGGTGTAATGGTATGCCGAAAATGACTGTTTTGGACATCTGGGTTTTACACGACAAGTCAGTCGAGTAAGGGAACAAAACAAAAGGCTTTGTGGAAATATACAAAAACAGCAGTAGTTTGTCTTGTATTATTTTTATTGTATTTATTAATTTTATTAGGAAATGATGGATTGAGAGGAGTGCATAAGCTGAGCTGCACTGTGATTGTTTCTGGACCATTAGACATGTAAGTAGAGCGCGAGAGGAAGGGTTTAACTGGGCCACATAAGGGCTGGATGTGGCCCGTGGATTTTGACACTTGTGAATTAAACAGACTGTTGTAGGTTGTTTGGCCACAATATTATGTGATTTCTCTTCATTGCTGAGTACACAGACCTGATACTGGGGTTGAGATGATAGATGAGAGGACAAAAATATGTCGGGTGGTTAAAAATGAGGCCAAAACATGTTCTTTGGAAGAACAACAACCAGATTATACAGAGAATACACTCCTACAAATCCCTTTTTTTCTACTTTTTGCTCTCGTCTTTTTGGCACAAGTCTTCCCTCTGATTATGTTCATGTTTCATCTGCCAGTTTTTAAGCACCCAAAAAGTATATGTATATGCTGTAATACAAAAAATAGCTGCCACGAAACATGTTTTAAGACTTACTCTATCGCCAGGCACAAGCAAAGGTTCATTCCTGGTGCTCAGCTTGTTGAGAAGTGTGTATGCCAGTTTCTGACTGCGGGTCCAGAGTTTGCCTGCAATGGTTAAAACACATTATTTAATTAGTTTATTCGGTGATTTGTGATTTGAACCTCAAAAACACTCCAAACGCACAAAAAGCAATTGAACCCAGCTGCGGAAATCTCTCGCTTTGCTGGGTTCTGTGTAAATAGCAAAGTTGGAAAAATGTCTCCCCTGTGACTCTTCTGCATCAGTCTTGAGGCATTTCTTTGTCTCAACAGGCTTGTATTTTAACGTTGCTCTGGGGCAACAGTCCTCTTCATACCTTACCATAGGTGAGAGTGTAAACAGGCTTGCCGGCGTTATCAAGCGCCGTCAGACAAGGGCTCTTGGGCTGGGTGGTTCCCCATCGTTGCAACGCTGCTGTCAGTGAGGCAGGCCAGTTCGTGACCACACCGAGAGGCTCTCCCTCGAGGGGACACGTCAACTGGCCTTCTGGCTTTGGCTGGTTTGGGTTGGGTTGCTGGACTAAATACACAGAAGAAAATGACATGAAGCAGCAAATCTTTGTTTTGACAACAAGATATGAAATTGCACACATTGGTTCGACAATGCAGTGGTTAGCATGTCTGCCCCACAGTTCAGAGGTTGATGGTTTGAATCTCTGCTCCAGAATTATTTCGCCGGTGCTCCGATTGCAATAGGGACAAATTTGTTATCGTTAAGGTGACTGTCGCTAACACTCTTCCTCGGGTGCCATGGTTTCCTAAAAAAATATGCCAAGGTTTGAATTGAATGGAAAATATGGTCACATGGTCTCTTATCATTGCCATGGCAACGGCAGATCATCTACTGTCGTAAAATACAACAAAAGCGGACAAGGCAGGATAGATCGTCTACTTACGGAGTTCACGTTTTTGACACGACCACATTCTCTGTGGCAGTATGTTGGAATTGTGGTTAGACTCGCAGACCAGGAGTTATGAATTTGAATATCTGCTCGGCCTTCGTGTGTGGAGTTTGCACTGTGCCTGTGTGTGTTTTCTCTGGCTTTCTTCCACATTCCAAAAACATACATGTTCCGGTTCACTGGAACTAAATTGTCCTTAGGTATGAATGTGAGTGTGACTGGTTCTGGGTTTCCCCGCCGCCTATCGCAACAGGTCAAAGTGAACTGGGATCGGTTCGAGGCTCTATTAACAATGAATGGATGGATGAGAAAATTGAACACGGGGACTGAGAGAGGATATTTTATCCCCCAAACCATGTCTCTTATACCCATAACCACTTGGTGGCGACAATGCTGCAGTGCCCTCAGCACACTTATTCCAAGCATATCCTATGGAGACGTTCAGCTGGAGTGTTTTACAAGGTAGCGGCAAACCTGTGATTTATACATCTCTCGCAGAGGGAGGCTCACAAGTAATACGAGGGGGACTGTTTGATGGCGAGATAGTGGGGATCGAGAAAAGGGTGGGGGATTAAAGTCGTATATTGTGTCCGGAACAGTTTTTTTGCCTGCCCAACTTGTGCTTTCGAATTCCATGCCATTTGTGCTTTCCAGATAAAACACAAAAAGTCTGCAGACGCTCCCCTCACTCTTTGTGCTTTCCAGATAAAACACAAAAAGTCTGCAGACGCTCCCCTCACTCTGCCAGAGTGAGGAGAGCTTTACAAGTACCTGCTGGTGTGTTACTAATCCTGCTGCGTTTTCATTTGCAAAGTGTTTATTCAGGCTGGCAAAGTACCACTCTAAAAGCCACGATGGGCTGATGGGCTGGTCAGGAATGAAGGAAGAGAAAAAAAATACTGGTTCACAATGTGTGGCAGTGTTTCTGTGGCCTAGCTCTGTGTTAGAATCCCCTGAGCACACCTGGTGGTCTGTGATCCACAGTGGGACGTGTGGGTGGAAACAACAAAGAAAAACAATGACTTATCTAAATGTGTACTTGGGACAGTTTATTTGTGAGGTGTGGCAAAGGGCTGGGTATAGCAATAAGAAGAATGGCACACAGTCGAGCACAAATCTTGACCAAGGTTGAAGTTACTGTTCCCCTTGGACTGCCCTGGACTGTGGGGTGTACTGAGGCAAGTTTGGATTAGCGTTAATATGTCAACGATGGAACCTGAAACAGGGTTTTTGGACTCAGCGGTGCTTGTGAGTCAGCAGTAAGGTTATTATAGTTAACAAAAACACATGGAATAAATAAGGCTAACATTGGAAAAACTTTTTTGTAAACAAAATAAAAGAAAAAAAGAGTGCTTAAAACAGGGGTGTCCAACTCGTTTATGTCGCGGGCCTGATTTTAGTTACAGTTTCCCTTGGAGGGCTGTTATGACTGAAACCATATGAAGAAGTCAAGAATAACGGTTTATTCACCTGTTGTTGAAGTTACTGTAATGAGGGGTTTGGTAACAAGAACATTTTTACAGTATCATTATTATTTATTACATATGAGAATTTGAAATTTTGGTAGAGATTTTAGCAAGCATCATGAAAGTTGACATCTTTGATTTGCTTTCCCGGCCGCAGAAAATGATGTGGGGGGCCAGATTTGGCCCCTGGGCCTTGAGTTTGACACCAATGGTTTAAAACAAATGAAAACATGATTGAAATTACATTTTACATTTATAAAACTATAAATATAGCACGATTGTCCTTCATTTTTGCCTTTGTCGATTAATTTCTTCCATAAGCTTTAGGGGTTTATTTTAAATTTATTTATTTTGGTTTTATTGTGTGGCTGGACAAAAGCAGCAGCAGCAGCCTGTTTCAAAAGCTCCACTATTCTCCTTTAATTGTACTATTCAACCCTTGATCACTTGTATTCATTTTTTCACAATTAGCCCTTCCATTTTTTTGGCAGGGTATATCAGCGATCGTTAACATGTGCACTTGTAAATCGGTAGACCGTCACAACAGCTCCGTTCTCGTTTTTATTTTTTACTTCCACCCTTCATTCTTTCTTCTTATTCCTGAGCTACAGCATTTCAGGGCTACTCACCGTCCATGAGCTCCTCAAAGTCATCCACAAAAAATTCTCGCAAAGGCGGTCGCTTCGGTCTTTTCAGCGTGTTGAGCAGCTGCTGGATTTTGGAGGAGACGCGGCTGTTGACTGGAACACCTACACAATGGCATTGCAGAGGGGATGGGATGATGAGAAAAGTGGTTCAAGGAAAAAAAAACAAAACAGGCAAAACAAAGACATTGATGGAGGCGTGGATGGTAAACGGAGGAAAGGATTAGTCAAGATCCATTCATGAGGAAAATAGATAGTTGAGGGGAGAGCATACAGCGTCAGAAGACTGGTTAGCACACCCAGCGATCACTCAACCAAACAACTAAACAACAATAGATAGAGGCCCACAGGTACTTCTAAGTTAATATTTTAGGTCAGCAAACTCTTGAATAACCCTTCCAGGAAGACTAATCAGCTTGTGAGGATCCGCCTGCTGCCTAGCAACCATTCATCTCCTCTCCAGCGTCTGAGGCATGAAGCCTCTCATGAGGTGTGTGTGCTCAGCTCACGGCAAGCGGCTCCAACGTAAGTTGCTATACTCCAGCCAAGACCTAACATGTAACTTTCTGGTGATTTAATTGTACATTACACATCACAGGGTGGGGCTTTAGGCCACGAGAATTGTTTCTCGACGGTTAGTTTGGAACGTACTGGTGCTTTTCCCTGCACAGAGCCAGTTGGGTTCAGTTTCCTGATAAAATAAGGTAGTAATGCAGAAAAGTGCAAAAACCGTGCCTCAGTCAATGTATCGGACTGTCTGCATCATGGAAATAAAAACTTTTATATTTAATAAGCCATGGTTTTGTCCATCTGAATTCATTCTGGGTTGGGGAGAGACAAGTGTCAGACATTCCAGCCACGGGAGACAGACGCCACAGCTGCATACAGCCCGCCTGATGCGTTTTTGTTCTATAATAAGGCCGGCTCACACAGCCTCAGTCTGCTTGTATAAAGGCGCACGCACACATTGGGATGGCACATGCGAGGGGCAGTGTGGCACCCAATGGACCAATTAGACATAGACGACAACATCTGATTGCACCGAGTGCCATCCACTCAAAAGCTGTGATATATTAATGTATTGTAGCAGCAGATGAGAACTTGTCATGGAGAGTAATTAGCATATTAGCGCTCGCAAACGGAATCCACCTTTTTCAACACCCAAAACATCCCAAGCATTGCATCGCATTACTCGGTCTTGCAATATTTTTGGACTCCTAGAGTGTCAGGTGAGGTCTGTTCAGCATTTTTTTAACAGGGTTTTTCTGTGTGCATGTTCACCATTAGTTTACACAGAGGAACATCAACTTTGGAATGCTGTAAAGGGGACATTTAATGGGAAATTGACCTTCTTTGTTAGCATACAATTACAGTAGGTGGGTCTCTGTAGTGCCTTTCTACCCAAGTATAAAAATGAAAGAGTAAATCTTACATGTTATCATACTATCTAAAAAGTAGCTGTAATCATTTTTGCAAAAATGTCTGTGAGTGATCCATCCTGAATGTCACAGCCCCATTGTCAGATAAAAGTGGGGCTGATTTCCATAATAGGATAGGATGGGTGAGGATCCAAAGCCATCTTCAAGCGACGGTAAGACTGCACTGTTTGAAACACTATCATGCAGGGGCACAATCAGGAAAAAAAACACCCACATCCCCCATTGGGGTGACGCACCCCTGCTATCATGTTAAAGCCAAAAGGTAGATAGAGCTGCATTGAGGTTGGCTGACTGCAAAGATTAGCGCTAGCTAACAGCATTAGCTTCGATTAGCCTGCCTATACTTGAAGTTGTCAATGACAAGGGCTGGCATGGGCAGTGTTTGTGTTTGGTGACGTGTTCTTGCGCTTCACGCACACGCACAGTGTAGTATTAACTGATGCCTGCGTGAGGTCATATGTTTTTATTGGAAGTTAGTGGAATGTAAAACAAATGAAGCAAAAAGAATATTATTGGGGAACTAAGTGGACTTATTTGAAGCAGACACTGTCCAAGGGCTTTTGCCAGGCATTAAGCAAGTGTTTTAGTTGGACATGATTTCTAGCAGTCATGTGGATGACTGATTTAGTTGAGAGTGTTTTATTGTTTTTAACATGTCCATTTTTCACTGCTTCGACATGTATGAGCGTTCATAATGTTACAGTAATGTACACTTTAACCCATGCCTCTTTAGTGCACAAGCATTTTTTTTTTAAATGGGGACAGTTGAACAAAGACTATAGCAAATATAATCAATCTCGATGGTAACCCCCTCGCCCCCCGCCCTCCAATCGAGGTTGATCATCAAATAGTTCATTTGCCTGCTTTATGTCCCACACTCGACGGTTTCACCATTTAAAAGATCAAGTGTAGCCTGTTGGCTCAACCTTTGATGAAACAAACAAGACCAGCAACAACACAAACATCATCAAAACAGATGGATTGAATGAGTGAATTCCCATTTTTTTGGGCGAGGAACAACAACCACGGCTGGCGGAGGGGTGCAACACCTGACGGGGACAATGGTAACCCCCTCGCCCCCCCGCCCTCCAATCGAGGTTGATCATCAAATAGTTCATTTGCCTACTTTAGGTCCCACACTCGACGGTTTCACCATTTAAAAGATAAAGTGTAGCCTGTTGAAGTTGGTTTCATCAAAGGCTCAACCTTTGATGAAACAAACGAGACCAGCAACAACACAAACATCATCAAAACGGATGGATTGAATGAGTGAATTCCCGTTTTTTTGGGCGAGGAACAACAACTGGCGGAGGGGTGCAACACCTGACGGGGCGGAACATGCACGGACTGCCGACGAGCTGAAGCAACGGTAGCAATAATAAATACCAGGCTGTTCCCTCAGGAATGTACCAAAATTAAATAGAACATGAAAAGCATATATTACTAATATGTGGATCTACTTTGGGGGTTACAGACAAGAAACGGACAAAAGAAAACACGCCTGACAGAATTTGCCCGTGTTATTATGGGAACCAATTCGGTAAATAAATCAGAAGTTCCATAGCATATACATTAAATGAACCAAATATTTTCAACCAACATATAGAGATCAGTGATTGATCAATTATTGTGCAAAGAAAAAACATATTCGTGCATTGGCTGGAATATAGAGCATTACTTGTGGCACAATTCAGAACGTTTAAGATTGAGACCAGCTTTTATTCACTGGCAAACCACTTTTTACATTTCTTGGATGTGTTTTATCGCCGTCTTTGTGACCCAGAACTCTATGACAAAATGGTCCTTGAAGGCTGTTTTATAACTCCTAAATAGCACCGCAAACTCACCACGCAATGGCTAAAGCAGGAGTCATCAATATAATGTTTAACAATGATCAGTATTAGAAAGTGTGTCTCACGGAACAATCATTAAGACCTACTATATTTTTTTTCCAGGGGCATAGGAGGAGAGGTGTTACCATAGCAACACAAAGAGGGTCAGCCGGCAGCTTGCGCCGGGCTGAAGGCAAGACTGACTGAAGAGAGAAAACAGAGGGACAAACAGCAGGGGGAAAAGGCAAACCGGAGGAAACCATGTAGCGGGGTGCGTACGGGACACTCACCATCTGCTGTCTCCATGATGTTGGTGTGGTGGTTGTAGCCACGGGACCCGCCTCGCACTGAGGCAATGTGGGACTGCTCCGCATGAAGCGAGGAGCGCTCCGAGAGGCCCGTCACGTCTGGGGGAGCTACGTGGTTATCTATGGAAGTAGGAGATAGAAAGGACATGTCAGCTATCCATCCATCTATTGCTTTTCCTCATTCGTGTGGTGGGTGAGCTGGAGCCTCCTCCCACCCGACTTTGGGCAAGAGGCAGGGGTACACCCTGTACTGGTCACAGAGCAAATGTCATACTCACATTCACATCTATGGCCAATTTAGTCTTTAATGAAATGTACATGCATGTTTTTAAGTGGGAGGAGCATGTTCTCATGTGGGAGGAAGAAACTCCACACGAGCATTGGGGAAAACGTAAATTCCAAATGAAGCTCAGGACTGTGAGACTGACGTGCTAACCGCTCGTTCATCACAATGACAGACGACAGGTCACTATAAAATCTGATTTGCGTCAGCCGCTGAAAGGTAGAAATATGTATCGCCCATGATAGAAATATTTATATATATATATTTGTGTCATAATATCATCAGTGGCCAGCCGCCACAATCGACAGTTGCTTTGTAATAATAAGTTGGACCCTTTCTACTACTACGACATGCAGTTTCTTTTTAGGGAATTATGCTAATGATGTCTCTGATCCGAAATGTTTTGTATTGTTTGAGCTGCAGTGTCTCTGTCATCAAATCAAAACAAATCCATTGATCTGTTTTTGACATTTAACGTTCCTTTGCATTTCTGTAATGTATTGCATCCAAGACGCACTATATGAGATTTAAAGAAATGATTCAGCGAGTTTAGTTAAGCATCTACTTGCCATTCTCTGGATAAAAAAAAGCGTGTGGTGAAGTGTTTTGACGCCATCATGTCACACTGAGCATTAACAGACGTTATGAATAGAGTAGCTTTGACAGCAGAGTGGCCCAAAGCCTTTTCACATGACTGAATGACAGTGAGATTTCAAACAAAGATTACTTAGTCCAAAGACATCAATTAAAACTCTCAACGTTCTTTGTCTTGCCTCGTTAAGTGCTTGTGTGTAGCTTGCGGGGTGACATTACTTTCTGTCTGGGATACATACAAAAAATGAATAAAAAATCTGATTAGCTGGAAATAATTGAATGCTTCAAACATCTGCTGAATTCAGCAAATGAAGTGGTTATCCCTATGAAGCGTGCAGACAGACACCAACACATCACATATACTTATAACGCAGATTTCAAGATTTCAACACATGAGTTCTTGTCTTGCTGAAATCAGCCCATTCGTCTCGAGTTCATTATTTTCATTTTTTTCATGCAAATGAGCCAGGCTTCATCCAGCCCCAAAAACTGCTGCGCCAACAGCAAGTTTACATGCCGGACTTACAATGACAACCGAAGACAAAGTCCATTTAGAAACTCAAAACAAACCAGCGCTTCAGTTCAAAAGTGACAAATCACAAAAGAAGCACTCACCAAGATGGGTGTGTGACATAAGATCAGCCAACGCAGTAGCTTTGGTGTTGGCGTTGAGGGTGGTGCTGTTAGCGTTGGTGCTGGCGGTGACAGACCTCCCTCCCGGATGGGACGAGGTGGACGAAGCAGAAGATGAGGTGGACGAACCCTGGATGACCCGGTTAAACCAGTGCTCCACTGTCGGGTGGCTGTGGCTCTGAATGGGAGTGGAGTTGGTCAGACGTCCCTTTCGCCGCAGCGAGCCCTCGTCTTCCGACGCAGAGGAGGTGTCTGTGTTAGACAGGTCAGAGTAGCGTGGCGTCATGATAAGAGGACAGCAACACCAGACGCAGGCCGGTGGGGGAAAAAGATTTGTGCATGACTTGTGCGGTTGACACGGCTGCACCATCACCTGCCCCTTTATGCTTTGTTTTGACTTTTAAAAGAATACATCTCATAAAGATCAATTAAGTGCAGCACGGTTACCTAGTGTTTAGCACGTCTGCTTTAAAATCAAATAATTTTCTGGATTTGAATCTTGACTAACGCCTTCATGTGTGGGGCCTGTTCTCTCCATGCTTGTATGGGTTTTCTCCAGGTACTCTGCTTCCAAATTATCCATAGATGCTGGCTAAATCGCATTTTAACATGGTCACACAGGCATTCACAGCATTTAACCAGCCCATATGAATTTGAATTAATCCGTTAAAAAAATACAGTGTTGCCCATCTATAAATTTGAGCGCAATTGAGCCTTACCAAAAAAGGTGTAAAATTGCCTGCTGACGCCATGGCGCCAAGTCTTTATTTTTTTTTAGACAAGGGTTTGGCCTTCAAGATTTTAAATTTCATACAACTTGATGAAATCATAAACTAATACAATGTAATACAATTCACACATCTTTCTCACACAGACACACACACACACACACACACACACACACACACACACACACACACACATCACTCAACCACCACATAGCTAGCACAAGAAGCTAATGGCGCAGTCTACCTTCACACAGTGCTCCTTCTTGCCAAACATTAATGTCAAATATCACATAGGTTCGCAAACTAAAATCATTCAAATGTTCAATCTGTCAATTCAGAACAGCACGACACAAAATCACCGAGTGAAATCTCCTACACGGCCTTGAAAAAGTGGCCTCGCAGAGCTTTAGGCTTGATTCTAATAAGCCCATATTTAAGTGCGTAAAGCCAGCAGCCTCAAAGGGACTGCTTCACAGAGAATAATCTGTTTGTTATTCCTCAGATCATCTCTCCTATATCTCAGTGTCTCAGTAACCATGGCAAAGTGAAGCAAAAGAACATAGCGAGGGTCAAACAAACAGCGTAAAGTCGAGCGTTGGCATTCATCGCATATAAACAGACAAGAAGCGCGCGAGAAGACTGATTAAGCTCACAGAGTGGCTTGTCTTCAACAGATAAAAACAGCAGGCTATAATTGCGAGGCGCTGCTTAATGAGCAATACATTAATGACTTGGCCGGTCTGCTAATTCCTGCAATGTAGCATATAACAGTGATTAAGTGCAAGCAAAACAAATGTGACGTATTAACAGTGATGATATACACTCCTGACAAAAAGTTGGGGATACTTGGCTTCCGCGTGAAATTTAAAAAATAAAGAGCCCGACTATCTATATGGGTAAAATTTGACCTTGAAACTTGTTTTTGTACCCCCGCCCCTCCAAAATTTGCTCTTATCTAACAAAGAGATGAGGTGGTGTTTTGATTCATGAATCAACCAATACTTCACATGGTTCAATTTGAATGGGCATTTAAATAATCCTCTCCATCATCGCTGTTTCACATTTTGACATCATGGGACTAAGACGACACCTGAAAATTGATCACCTTCAAACGGAAGGTGCTCAGAAGTGGCCACTGAACATTGTAAGACTCCAAGTTTAAGGGGAAAACCAAAATCTGGCCACCCAGGGCCCCTTTTCACACAGCCCGATCAATCTGCGATTTATCTAACTTTGACAAGAACAAGTGGATCTACCAGGTATAGATCTTGGGATATAGTGCGTCAACCAGGATGATGCCTTTTAAAAAGATCAAAGACAGGCTGGAATTCTGGGGATGTGAAGTTGTGAATCTGACATTCACAATCGCACCACAGACATAACACTGTCGGACAACTTTTTTTATACATCGCACCAGTCATCAACACACATCTAATCATCTAATTATCTAATCGTGGGATGCCACAATTGCGGCTATGCCCTCACTGGGTTCTACCTAAATAGCAAAAAGTGGATAAAGTCTATTATTGTATTTTGCGGGATCCAACATGGCTGACGTCAACACACCACAAACTATGAGAGAAAAAGGTAAAACGTTGACATTGTGAAACAATGCTCATCCAGTATGCAACATGTGGGAAGGCCCGCTGGGAACACGCCCTTGACAAGTGAGTCCTTTGTCAGCCCAAACAATAGATAGTCATCTCCTGGAATGTTTCTTGTTCTTGTGGAATATTTTGCAACACAATCTTGGCGCATCCTACACTGCAGTGCTTCGTGAGTCGTGAGGGAATAGGAAGAATGGTGTGTGTGTGTGTGTGAGTGTGTGCACAGCCAATTATACTGTATGTCCGAGGTTCGTAAACCACAGCGCATTAAATATAGATTCAAAAGTCTCACCTGGCGGAGTGCATGCCTCAACAGAGGACTGGATTAGTACGGATCGTCTCTTGGACGGCATGGGCATCTTCCTTTCTTTGTATTTGGCCAAAGCTGCTTGGACGGCTTCTGTGTGCAGATCTAGGCCACACAAAAGAGTACACGGCTTAGGCGCACCATTAAAAAGCACCAACGGGAATTCAAAACTCTCATCCAAAGTACTGAAGATGTGATACCAGAGCGAAAGCGTTCATCCCTCGTGTTGGCTGCCCGAGATTTGTTGTGTTTGGATGCGGACAGAACAGCCTGGGAGGAGGCTTGGATCCGGCTGTCTATTTGCAGAGCGGGATCGACACCTGCGGAGAAAAAACATGAATGAATCATTCATACAGTGGGTAAAAAAGGGTCAATAAACATCATCACCATTATTATAATAAGCACCCGATTCAAATGCCCGTTTTTGGTGATATGTTGGAGGAAGATGAGGAACCTGGAGGGATCCAGGCAAGCAAATAAACACGCAAACCGCACACAGGAGTGTCTGAGATTGGGACTTGGAACAACTCCACTGCGACAAAGACGTCCTAACCACTCATTCACTACGCTGCCTTAGATGAGAAAGTTTTCATCTTGAATTAATCCCGCCTCACTTACAAATGAGCAGCAGCTTTGCATGTTTCAAGGGAAAGCAAATGAGAAATGCCAAGCTCAAAGAAGGTGATTAAGTACAGTAGCGCAAATCTCAAAACGTCATGTTGCAGCTAAAAAAAAAAAAAAGATACCAGTAGTCTAAGCTGTCATCTATGCACAGCTGTGATTTGGGCAGGCAGGGCTTTATACCGCACTTCATGTAGCTGTCGTTTTCCTTTTACAAGTACAGTGAATCCTCCAAATTCAAACACTCAAAATCTTTCTGTGCAAATATCCCATGTTACATTGTGGACACCTGCAGTGTAGAGACAAGCGAGGCCGATATGTGTCAGCCTGCCCCGGCCTTTCCATGGCAGCGGCTTAGTCAGGCTCATTGAGCTCCATGTTGTCAGCAACTCTTAAGACAGCAGTATAACTCACATGCTGCAATGCTGAGCAATAGCCTCACACACATTCACTCAATCCACTAAACACCACAAGCTGCGTTCAGTGCATCAGTTTCAATATTCTCTTAGCATATACCAGGACACGGCTAAGAATGAGCGTGACACGCATCCTGTGAGCGAGGACGAGAACTTCAATTGTATGCTGCTCCGTTGTACCGCTTTAATGGCCGGTAACACAAAGTAAAACAATGGCTTTTCTCCAGCTCTTTGAGGAGAAGGGTTTATTCACACGCCAGAACCTCAGACTGGGTTGCTGGGCAGAAGGCACTTCATTTAAGCCAATCAGTCGCATGCCCTAGCACAGGAGATACACTTATTGGTCCACAGCCAAAACATGATGTTTGTGCATCTTTTCGGTTCATGTCCTGTATTTTAACGGTGGGTCTGAATGCCTCTTTTCTACTGCACTACAGCAACTCTAATTGCTATTGACATTTGTACACAAGGAAAAAACGAACAGAACCTCCGCCTATTCATGGTTCAGTCTTCTTAAATTCACGTTTTCTTCTGCTGAAGTTATCCCCAGATATTTTTCCGCGCATTCTGTTACCCAAGATCCCACATGATAGCACTAAGGCGAACAGGAAAGTAGTAAATGGTACCAAGGAAGTATTGCTGAAGTGATACATCTCGACTGAGGCTACGTTAAAAAAGGAAAAGCTTCACATTCGAGTCAGAACACATCATAGCGGTGTCGTCAGAGAGGAACGTTTGGATGGCACGTCCCCGTCTCCCGATGTCTGCCACATCTACGTTGGGGAGTGCAAATGCGTGAAAGCTATGTACACGCTGCATTTGAGCAAACACCTGGAGGTAGTTATGGAAATATTTGACCAACTAACGACTCGATGCTGGCCAGCTAAAGCCGTCCTAGCAAAGAGAAGCTTTGGCCAGCTAACGCTTTGCTAGCCACAAACGAAGCAGTTTTCAAACTTTGACGCCGGACCTAAGAGACAAACTAGCGTCGCTCTAGCTAGGATAAGGCTAGTTACAAAGTAGAGAGATTAAAAATGGGACCAAAACGAAAAAACATCCGTTGTGCTGCCTGTTGGGACAGGGTACGGTGCGGGATCCTGGCTGGATTCTGGAGTTTTAAGGAAGTTACAACACGGATGATTGTCACTCGTCTCCCAAGCACTCACCCTCGCCTGCGTGGCCCACATATTTGGCTTTTGATGACATAACATATCCGATGTGTACGGATCAGAGTTCATACTACTGATGCATCAGAAATACATTCAAATTCATAAAGTTGTAAGAGTAACGGAAGATTACCCGCCAAGGATTACAAGCGTGTAGAAATCATATCGTGTGGATGATGAAAACTAGTGCTGGTCACTCACTGGTTAGGCACATTAATCAGGAACAAAGGATGAAAATCAACACACATTCTCCCATTAGCTTTCTGTTTTTGTATTGTCTTCGCAGAAATCGTCGGATCCCTGTGTCCTTTATTGATCTTCTAGGGTTATCAATAAAGGAGTATCTTATGTAGTTCATCTCCCAATGGAGAAAGGATGACTGCAGCAAAGTGGAGACTGTGGAGTTATAACACAGCAGCGTTACACAGCAATGCAATTTCTTCTCAGAGACGATTTGCCTCCTTACCATAGAGGAAAGCCACGTCGAGAAGTATATTACGAGATTTTCGTTCTCCGTTGTTGTTTTGTTAGAGCCTCATTTTAAATGATGGTTTTCACAGTCTAGTTTTGAAGCCAAAAACCGGCCAACACGACCCGAGGTGTCAGAGAGTGCCTCAGCTCCTGCACGCCTTTTTTACAAACCGAGGAAAAAAGTCATATGACCTGATCACTTCACTTCATTTCACAGTTTGCCAACAAGAAGCTACTATATTTGAAATGCATTCATATTGAATTTACACTCTTTTTTTTGTTTGTTTGATTTGCATTTGGTGATTTTTGGAGATGTGATGTGTGATTAAAATATCAACAAATATCCTTACCTTGTATCTGTGGGATGTATGGTGCCAGCAGTTTGCTTCTTTTCTTCTCATAGCCCTTCTGAGTGATGTCCCCTGCACAGAGATGAAAAACAGAGGGGTGGGGAGGGAAGAGGGGCAGAGAGAGATGAGTCATTAGCTTAGATGAGGCCTTGTGTGTGTGTGTGTGTGTGTGTGTGTGTGTGTGTGTGTGTGTGTGTGTGTGTGTGTGTGTGTGTGTGTGTGTGTGTGTGTGTGTTGATTTTGGTGTTTGTCCCGAAGCAATTTTCACATTAAAGTGATCCTTTTTTTAACTTACACTGCAGACGCATGAGCCTAATTCTGATACCAGAGATACCTCTCTGTATATCTGCTGTTTTTTTTTCCTATCTTGGACACTTTGGATATTGCTTTGTGCATAGGAACTGTTTTTCCTTTCCTATCTTATCCAAACGAGATGACCAAGAAGCACTTTTCCAAATCCTAAAAATGTTCTGCAAAAGGTGCCGTGATTCAACTTGTACCCATCTTTAACATAGGTTACTCCTGATCAGCCTTGATGAAAGGGTGTTGCACAAAACCTTTTTAATGGCGACGATATTTTAAGCAACGGGCAAACAATAAGGTTTCCCCGACTTTATGTGGAAGTTGCTTAGGGGGAAAAGGTCTCCAGAAAAGAACACTTAATCGCTTGTCGCATTTAAGCGCAAATTACCATTGTGCTACAAAACGATGTCGACCAATGTTTGAATTAAAACCCATCATGGTTTTTTTCCTATCCTATGATTTAAACCATGAGAAGATAAAAAGCAAATTTGAGATAAAAACTAGACAACACTGTTTACCGTTTAGCCTCTTGTGAGATACTCACTGTCGGCGAAAACCCTGATTGAAATAAATACAAAATAAATATGGAGGGGGCAAGTGGCAGTCTAAGCAGGTTGTGTGAAAGAAGAGGAAAAGAAAAAAAATCTCGGCTGTCAGGAAAGAACGCTATGAATGATAAAACAGTCAACCGATATGACATATTCATTGTGTCGACGGGAGGCAAGAAACACTTTCAAAAGGTTAACGCAAACAGCTCAGCAGTCATATTTTCACTCATGTCCGGTGAACAGGGATCATCAGAGCATGACTCTGAATTGTTTGAACGCTCACAGCCGGGGTCGAGTGGAGGCTGAGGTCAAGTTAAAAGGCAAAGTTCAACCAAGCCGTCTGAACGGAACCAACGGCTCAAACGAAGTCAAGTCCTCTCCAGCACTGTGATTGACTGTTTTCTAGGCATTCAATAAGTGACCAGTCACTATGTATCCTTTCCCACCTGCTAGGGGCATTACGGTAAACGGGAAAAACATAAAACCGTACTGTCCATATGATGGAATTGTTGCACTGCTGAGTACACGACAACCGGGCTGTGTTGATTTTGTTGCCGCCGCTCTGCCGCTCTAACGTGGAGCGCAACAATGCGCTAGTGTGACGGCAGGTGTTGTTGTTGTCACGCTTCTCCTGAGTCACCCCTGCCAGCTGAATGGCTGCACTGTTTAATGTCTAACAATACCCAGGCTCTCCATAGGCTGCGCCTCCTGACCCAACACTGACTCTTCTGTCGTGACGCGTCTCTATCTCTGTGTGTCCGTGCACATTGGCGGATGTCTGTGTGCATACCAGGGCGTCAGCGTGTATGCAACGCACCACAGCATTACGCCTTGATGAGCACACAATGAGAGTGTTTTCCCCCCTCCCCGAATTGTAGCTCGTGGAGCTTCGAGGACGAGTGCATCCTCTATCCATGAAGTTATGCCTCGGTGGAAGCTAATCTTTTGAGTCGGGAACAAACAGTTAAGTCTTTCAATGACTCTTTACCAGAATCTCCCAGCACACCAAAAGGTTTGGCGCATCAAAGAGCAACATTATCGCCTGTGCGCTAGTTAGCGTGTAAATGGGAACATTTCGATGCATTGAAACGGTTAAGACTGACTGACTTATTGTATGGCAGTATATCTTTTGTCGCTGTCCAATCATTTTATTTTCCATCTGGAGACAATCTCATCTGATTTTGGAGGGAGGGAAAATATGCAAAGAGTTCAAACTCAGGACTGTGATGCAGATATGTGCTAACAACTAATACTGTACACCGTGCTGCCCAATGATTTTAATTTTAATTATTTACTATTATTTGATCTTTTTTTTTCATCCCTAACAGGAATAAAAAAAGATATATCTTCATTCTCCTACAGACAAATAGTGTGTCTTCTTGTGCCAAGTGACGTGGTATTTGTACATTGCAAACCAGTTCATCGTGTGACATTCATAAACTCCAAATATCAGATGTCTGGACTACAGTATAATGATCCAAGGACCTGTATTACTTTCAAAATTGCCCGCACAGTGAATAAAGGTTGTATGACTACAACGGTTACACCCCGCAACACTGTGTGCCTTTAATTGATTTCCTACAGTAAAAATTCCAAAAGACAAATTCGACTTGATTTTTTTTTTTTTGGTAAAGGAATGAGATGACTGAGGTCAATATGTAGCTTAGTGCCTGGGAAATAAATAGCAGGAAGAAGGGCTATCTGAGGATGCAGTCTGGAAATGGAAGGACAGCTCAAGGAAGGTTGCGTCTGCGTGCGCTTCACACCTCCATCAAATTACCGTCTCAAGGGACAGACTGCAGCTTTCAGTGAGTCAACACAGTGCCAAAACACAGGAGAAAAACCTTTGTTTGACCTCTTCGCTCCCTCACGCTGACTATAGGCTTTATGTCGTAATTGAGCTGTGAGAAATTGGTAAAGCTGCGCAATAAGCTCAGCGGAGGGGCTAGAGCGAGAGTGAGATGTAGAACGTCCTGAGCGGGCTCAGCTGGAAGAGGTCCTTTGCTTTCCCTGTCCCAATACAAAACCTGTTCATTTGAGCCTCCCCTCTGCCTTTAATCGAACCTCTCCACTGTCCTGTCCACTCTTGAGGGCTGCGTGTCCACACATACAAGGCGTAATGGTCTTGTTCTGACCTCCGGATAGTCTTTATTGAAGCACATTCAAAGGGTCTTTCATTGAGGAAGAGAAACAGCAGGACTGGGGTGATGTCATGTCCACATTTTTGGCTCAAGCGCAGCTGAACGCAGTCTGAAGAAACAATGCATTTTAGATTCCGGCTCTGGCACTCGTTTCTGAAGTTGTTACCGTGAAAAGCTTCCTCTGGCCCGGCATTCAATCCCAATTTCCCCAAGTGCTCTCTAAAGAGAGACAGCAAAAGAGTCACTATCCACCGCTTTGTCGTATTGGCTTAATTGAAGGCTAGCTATTGAGTAAGTGACTGATGACTTTTTGGACGAAGCAGTGCATTCAGTGCAAATGACCCTGCATCAGCACAGATGGATCTCTTCAGTCAGGGGGGTGGGGGTTGGGGGTGGACGTCTAATAGTATGCTGAAGTGTGTCTGTGCAAAGTGCAATCCATTCATCCTAAAAAGAAATAAATAAATAACAAAATAAAAAAACAAATAGTATGCTGAAGTGTGTCTGTGCAAAGTGCAATACATTCATCCGAAAAACAAAACAAAACAAAAAACGTTTGCGGCTGTGTCATTCCCTGTTCTACAGCTGTTTCGGAGGGTTGAGGTCAGTGCTCTGACGCTCTCCCAGAAATTTGTTCGGATTGTATTTTGAACCATTTGGGATTATTAAATGGAATTAAATTATTCTCTCAGCATTGTAGTGTCTTGACTTTTAATGGATGTTTGAGGTGCTTCAAAAGCCAAAAGACCACCTTTCAGGTGAGTTCTTTTTGTTTCTCCGAAGTAGGGTGAGGGTATCCTCACCCACTTTCTCCCTTTATGAAACAGAACAATCACAGCAGCTGGTTAATTTAATGTGAAAATATACAAGTTTAATACTTGTGTTTGTTTTTTTTTTTGTTCCACAAAAATGTTGAATATTGTTCAGAAAAATGAAGCACTTTACAAAAAGGTTTGTTTACATTTATTTTTTTAATGTGTAAAAATAATCACCTTTCGCTAATAACAAGGTAAGTTAGTGCACAAAGAGAACTATCTTGTTCTGTTCCTCTTTGTTTGTGCTGAGATATTAAGAGAATGACTGATTGCATACTGATAGCAATGTTGTTTTTCTACATTTTGGAATCAGTAAAGCCGAGTTGGTTTTAAAATAAAATTCAATGAAACAGCATTCTGTTGTGTTTAACTTTAATTAGCATTGGTTTATTTAGAGAATAGCCATGGTTATCGTATCGATATATCCAGTATTTACCATATATTAGGAACAGGCATAATAAACGACTGATTTTGAATCCGGTTGATCTGTGGAACATTTAAATGCCTTTCTACAACCCTCAACAAATCAAGTTCCAACACCATCATGACATAATTGCAATTAAAATCTCAGTTGAGAAACACCGACTTGTTCAACTGATCTTAAAAAAGAACGTTGTTCATACTCATCATGACAGACATCCAATGACTAATGATGACAACAATGGCTTGAGAACAGCAACTCATTCTTGAACCTGGGATAAGACACTTTACAATGAAGCTCTTCCCCATCCACAAAGTCAGTCCCTGTGCCAAATTGACGCTTCATCTGCCCACACTGCTGCCAGGGCAGCATAGAGGCTGGCTGCTCTTCTGCCAGGGAAAAATAATTGTTTCATATTTAGACAGAACAGCGAAGGGGCACGTGTGCCAACAAAGGCTGATGTGCCCAGCTGTCATCGCATCAACTCCCCAAACAATTCAAATGTTGATTTTATGCTTCAGTGTTCATACAGACAGTGCTGGGATTTTTTTGGGGAGGGGGTTGTTTTCTTTCCCCCGAGAGCAAACATGCATCTGACGGATTATTGAAACACTGAAGTTGACCTATTTCACGCATACACGGTGCGCAAAGTTGAACATTCTTCTCACACTTGGACCGCTCTGTGGTCTCTGAACAAAACAAATTGCTGGGCTGAAAGTAAAAGATTAACAAATGGGAGATCCAAACCAGAAATGTGACCACATGTCAAGATGATAAAAGAAATAACCGAGCAGCTGCCGGCCCGGGTAAGTCAGTGACGAATATAGACGTGCACAGGCTGAATGACTCACGTGTTAAGAAGGAAGCAGAGGATGCATCTCCAAGACAAACGGACAGACGGGGGGTGGGGGGGGGGACAGACGAGGAAGATGAGGAGGCCAGTGGCAGAGAACAAATAGCAAAGGCTACCCTGCTAACAGGCAGTCTAAGGTGCTCCTGTCATAAGTCAGACCCTTCAGTAGCCTTTTGTTTCCTTTTGCAGTCGAGTGAATGAATCCCATCTCCCTGACTCTCCCTTCCCTTACAACCCCTCCCTTGCTGCTAATACCCACTCCTCAATTGCAACTGCCACCCCCCCCCCAAACCCCATTTCTTTTCCTCGCACTCTTTCCATCCCTCCCTCTCCAATACAAAGCTTGGCTAGCCGCTAGGCTTTAGGATTAGGCTGTCAAAGCAAGACCCCTGCCCCCACCTTCCACACATACCAATTCACAACACACCGACACACATAAAAACACCGGAAATCAACTGTGCTTGTTGCAACATGCTTGTTGCAGATAAACGTACACATGACGCGTGAACTTGTCTCATGGTCAAGAGAAAGTTGTTCATCGCAACTCCTGAGCATAGAATAGGGTGATTTTTTTTTCAAAAATTTGCCACAGTCATATGTAATAAACACTGGTCAACAGCAAATTTTAAGCAGAGATGGATTTATGTGTCCCCGAAATGTATTTTTTGACAGTGATTTCAAAAGTGTCCTTACTTTTTTTTTTTTCCTAGCACATCAGGTTTTTGAGATATTTTAATTTTTGGTTTTTAAATTTGACCTGTAAAAGCTCACGCGATACAGATTTGGCCATGCGATGATAATTTTAGCCATGAGGTTTCAGAAAAAATAAATCTACGTAATGATGAACCTAACCCTTAATTCAAAAATGTATATCAATGTTTTTTATTTTATTATTCTTTATTATTGTTGTAGTAATAGTAGTAGTAGTAGTAGTAATTGTAAAAATAGTTTGAAAACCTGATGTGAGGGCAGATTTATAATCAGCGCAAAAAATATCTAGGAAATTTTACTTGCATCTCTGATTAAAAAAATAATAATTTTAAAAAAAAAGGAAAAATTTGTTGGTCAGTGTAACCGATCCGGAGAAAAACATCTGTGCATATTGAATTGATTGTTGATTAATTGAGTCATGACAGTGAGGCATACCACTAGGAAAGGTACAGTTAATTGAACGCAACTCATGTGAGGGCAGATTTATAATCAGCGCAAAAAATATCGAGGACATTTTACTTACATCTCTGATTAAAAAAAACAACATTTTTTTAAAGTAAAAATTTGTTGGTCAGTGTAACCGATCCGGAGAAAAACATCTGTGCATATTGAATTGATTGTTGATTAATTGAGTCATGACAGTGAGGCATACCACTAGGAAAGGTACAGTTAATTGAACGCAACTCATTTCTTGTCAAAAGAAACAACATCCCAGGGACGCAATACCCACCTCTGTTATAGCAACGTTGAGCCACACTGGATATAAAAACTCCTCACACCCCTTTCCAAAGGCATGTGTCAAACTGGATCTATTGAATTGATTGTTGATTAATTGAGTCATGACAGTCAAGTATACCGCAAAGAAAGGTACAGTTAATTGAACGCAACTTGTTTCTTGTCAAAAGAAACAACATCCCAGGGACGCAATGCCCATCTCTGTTATAGCAACGTTGAGCCACACTGGATAAAAAAACTTTTCACACCCCTTTCCTTTACTTTCACACCCATGTGTCAAAGTGGATCGGCTTTTGTGATGGAAAATGAAACCAAGATAAATCATTTCATATGATTTCTCCATCATGAATGTGGCCTGTAACCTGTTAACCTCAATTCAAATGTTTGTTTCTCTTTTTGACCGACCGTTCCATCCCAGGGACGGAATGCCCATCTCTGTTATAGTCTTAAATCTACTAAAATCTCTTTGTCCATTTGTATTTTTTGAATTATTTTCCGGATCAATGACAGTGGAAGTCTAAAAACTAAATTATAGTCCAGTCATGAAGGTTTAATGTTGGAAGAGGTGGAGTTCTTGTCGTAGCCCCAGCTGGTATGTCGCTCTTTGTGTGTATGTGTGAGCGCGCACGCGTGTGTTTTATGCCCGAAATTATTGGCCTATTCACCCTTTGGCATGACATTTCTATGGAGCGCTTGAAGTAATTGGGCTCAATTATTGCTATAGTAAGCAGAATAATGAGCCCGAGTGCACACACTCCAAACCAGAAAGCGCAGCGGATATCCTCTCGTGTCTTCCTGCTAATTGAGGCTAAAATGTCAACTCATTTCGGACGTTTGGGTTAGGTCAAACCGTGACACAATTACATCTTAAATAGAATACAACCCCTGAAAACATATCCAGTGTCATTCGAGTCAATAACCCTGCCAAAAGGTAAATACAAACTAGTCACATTCATTAAAAAATATATACATGTTGATAAAGAGACAAGTGAATAAAACACCCAGTTTCATATAAAGGGGATATTTTACTAATTTTGTTATTTTCAGCGGTAAAATATTAATTTTTTTGTTTATAATGAATTGGATAATGGCACTTTTTATGGACAATTAGCACCTTTAAAAACGCCTTTTGCAACTTGCTGTCGACAGAAAAATAACATTGCATGTGCTCAGGGCTCAGGTAACAACCAATCATGGCTTATGTGAAATTCACAAGAAGTTAGCAACTTCATTGTAAACAAAATATTACATTTTTTAAAAATTAGTCTGTTTGAAAGTGCTCTATAAATACATTTGAGTTGAGTTGAGAATTGCGTTGTCTATTTTAGAACTGGTGATACTGGAAAAAGCATTTGACTTTTTTGAATGTTGTCCTCTTTAAATGAACAATTAAAGTAATCATTCAGGGTACCAGGCCATCAAATTCCAACTTCAAGAATTTAAATATTTTGTTTCCTTAATTCAAACCACTTCGTAACGCATTGCCAAGGTTTTGGCTCAAAACTCAGCAAGTACTTAAAAGTAAATGACTTGCACTCAGACTTGGGTGCAAAAAAAATGTGACCGGCACATCGGTAATACAATAATGTTTGGAAAACAAGGGGGGAAAGAAAAAAAAAAAGAATCAAGCAGCTCTGACATTGGCGTCGTCGTTTGGATAATCATGATTGAAATACAGATCAAAGTCAGGTCACGCTATGTTAATCAACGTCGACAACAACAAAGGCAGAGAAATGATTGTGCCTGGTCATGGGCACCCAAATTTTTTTTGAAAAGTCTTACTACCAATAACGGGACCATACGATAAAAAAGGAGAATGGTGAATGAGGAAATTGGTGCAGTAAATCTGTTGGTCGTAGCTTACTTTACACTGAATCAAGCTAGCAATAGTATTAGCCACACATTATACATACTCGTTCACAGACACTTAAAAAATATAAGAAATGGTATTGAAGGGAAAGCCCCTCCTCGTATCTGTTACATGTGACATGAAGGAAGCGAATACATGTTTGGTGTGTACACTACTCCGGCTGTCATTCTCCATACTTTTTGTATGTTGAGGCGGTCATAAAACGAGGACTGACACCCAGTATGTGGCGGGGTTTAAGCTTTATTTCAGACCCAACCGCAATGTAATTTTACAAAAACGTACAAAATCCGTTTAAATCCATCAGATGTTATTTAACCTCAAGGCCAAATCCAATATGTGCCCACTGAGATGTTTAAAATGGCTCACATCATTTTGAATGGCATGAATGTGCAATGTGGAATTTTGTGACAAGTGCAATACTGAAAGGTTTGGGGAGAGGTCAAGGTGGGTGGAACGGCTGCAGGAAAAAAACGGGTTGATTGACGATGACAACCAACATGACACCAGCTGAAGAAACCAAAGTCGTTGGGGTCGGTGGGTGGGGTTGTCGGGGACGGAGGAAAAATAAGTTGGCATATGAATATAAGGGCGTGTGGTACATTTGTTTTCATCTGTCACATACTCGCATAGAGGACTCCTCTCAAATCAATATCCAACAAGGGTTCAAATAATTAAGTAGTGCTTACGAATTAGGAGACTTAACGAACCCTCGATTACCACTTTGCTAATACATAACCTGCTCATCACATTAAAGCACATGTGCGCGCGCGGACACAGAGTCCAAAATCCGGGCCCCTCTACCCCCCCCAGGCTTATGAGCAGACAGTGTGAATAATGAGTCATTAGATGCAGCGTTGCCTGGGAGGCAGCTGCAGCTGTGCACTGATTAGCAAAGGAGACGGGGAAGGGGAAGGGGGTCATAATTAACAGCTAGCGATGCACGCACCAGAACTGTATGCACATGACACCTTCCCATGCATGTCTGATGCCTGCACAGATGCCAGATGGTGTCAGTAGCAAAAACAACATAGGTACGCAGACTTCACGATCGTTGATGTGTGGAGTGCGCCAGAGACCAACTCGGGTTTTTCTTGCGGCCCCCCGCCAGACCGATTGATATCACTCAACACAGCGTAAAGCTCCGGTTTAAGGGTATTTGTGAGGGGGATTTCCTATTGAGCAGGCGATTATAGTTTAACGACGCCAAATAGTTTGGTTCTTTGGTATCATGGTCGGTGTGTAGGTTTTTCAAATTAAGACTTAAATTCTTCTCATAATTTAAATACAGTGTTGAGTGAATGTGCTGTATGTGGATTGATCTATTTCAAAATTTACAAAAATACTTCTCATGTAAATCTTGATCACATCGATGCCACACGTATATGAATTACTTTTTTTTTGGGGGGGGGGTGCATAGACACTGTGGCAGAGGGTTTCCCGGCTACCTAAATCCAGCTCAGACATCACACAATCTCGTTCATTTGCTTTTGAGGAACAAGAACTTCTAGGTGATTATTAAATGTAGAAACCCACATGGTGTGATATAAAATTACAGTGACAATATGGCATTAAAACCCTGGAGAACCCACGGGGTCTAATTTGGCCCATATAAATTCTGCTACTCAAATGCTACCCTTAAATCCCAAAGGGTCAATTTTGGCCCTCATCCTAAATTAGGATTAAAACATTGAATATTTGAAAAAACATATTTTGGTGTTCAGTGAACATAGAGCAGTCATTTAATGTATAATTCATCATTTTCGAAAGAAGAAAAGGGTTCCTGGGTTCTCCAGGGTTGCCAATAATAACACACAATTCTATCTTCATGCTAGAAACGTGAGGCTACATATTATGATGCCTCTAATCTTATTTTCTAGAGTGTACATTTTCATATCCCTATGTGATATGACTGTGTTCACCTAAAACAACAAACAATGCCCAAAATACATGGAAACAATTCAGTGTCAGAAGCCACACCGAAATAAACAATCATAAATATTACAAATAATGTTAGTGTTTGGGAGGCATGGAGCGATTCTTCCACGCCTCGAGTTCAAATAAAGGCAACCTTTGTATTACTTGAATGTCTGCCATTTAATGGTATATTTCATCTGTCATGTAATCGCACCGTTGCATCTCGAATTGTCCATTTTTGCGGAATCAAGCTTTGATTGATAAGATGCAGATCAAAGCGATCCTTTCAAACAGGACGGCAACTATCTGACAGCTTGCACAATTGAATGTAACAAACATCTACTTGGACGAGGAAGCTACTGCGAGCTAATGCAACTTCATGACAAGCTACACACAATTCCCGGTGCATGAGATACGAGCGGCCCTGTGGGCACTTCTCAACGCTCTGTACGGTTTTAGACGCCATGGACAGATTTATTGTCTTCTTTTCATGGTAATTACCATATGAATGAACATGTTTTAAACTGGCCCAACACAAGCTTAGCCATTAAGCGCCTTGCATATACAAACGCATATAAAACACCTTGCTATAGCGACATATCCATGGGTGGCGGGGCGGCGGATTCCGGATTTTTAAACATCACCCACACAAAAAGTTCAACATCGACAACATGGTGAATCCAATTCAGGGTGCACGAACAGATACTCATTTTACACTGAGCCAGTCACCACAAATGCATTTGTGTGAGTAGGCATGGGGTGACGTTCATTTCGTCCCTGAGTCAAACTTGGACTTTGGAAGGAAACCCAGTGTCAGTGTTTGTTAGATTTCAACTAAACAATGAACAATATCACATGTGAGGCATTGATGTAATCGCCCGCCATTCTGAAAAGGATTCAGTTCCTGGTTCAATCTTTGTTTTCCAAAGTAAAAGCAGATGTTTGCAAATGACTTGTTTTGATTAAACAATAATAAACTGTCTATTTTCACGGAGGACTAAAGATATCAATCCATAATTACTGTTGACAGGCTGTATGGGGGCAATTTTAAGTTAACCGAGTCATTGTTTAGACCCCTTGTTGTTTAAAATAGTTTATTGATTTTAAAATCAATTAGTTGTCGATTAATCCATTAATTTTGCCAGCTCTACATGCAACTCAATTGGGTTGAATATGAAACTGATGGTGTTTTTTACTTTCTAAAAAAGTAAATTGCATTATTTTAATCAGCTGGCATTGTACAGCCCTGGTATGATTATATTGTGATTCGGCAAATCTTTTGAAAAAAAATAAAAGTTTATTGGTTATATTAAAATTAAACATCTCCATGTAAGGCTACAAGTTATCATATATCAGATACAATGGGTGGGGTGGACTTCCCTTTAATAGACTGGGCTGCTCGGTTTAACATTAGGAATACATCTCAAGCAGCAGCACTGTCGTTTTGTCGTCGTTTCCCACCGAGCGGGATCCTAACGAGGCTTAGCTCTTACAGAGAGCTAAACTAAAAGGTCAGGCAATTAAAAATACCTTCAAGTTAATTATTCACAGGAGTGTGAGACAACTCCATCCACGTCCTTCCTTCAGCTGGACATTCTCAGATGAGATTCATCTGTCTTTCTAACCGAAAAGAAATGACACACTACCAACCAATCGATGTCAGGCTGGTATTTGGAATCACTTGCAAATTGCACACTCTGCTGAATATATTACCGCAATAGAGATTGGAATTTGCGTCCCAAGACTATTTTTCATCAACGTTATTGCCGAGTAAAAGCCAGATAATCCTGGTTAATTGTACATTTACTCATATCGTGTCATCTCTCGCTAAATAAATGACACTACATTGCTGTATTTCTTACTTGGATTAATGTCTCTGAATTGTATACATATGTATTCCATCTTTCTATAAAACATGACCTGGAGGCTCGCTCCTGTTTGCAAAGAACTGTTTTTTGCTCAAAGAAACTGGAGACAGCCTGACAAACAACAACAATGGAGGAGAACGAGGGTCTCCTGCATTTACTTTTTGGCCATGGTAAGAGGGAGGGAGATTCCGACTATTTGGACTGGCTCTCTATAGTCATGTAATAATATGCTAAGTTTTATATTTAGCTTCTTTATTTTTTTGCTTGTAAGGTTTTTGGTTGTTTTTTTTGTTTTTTTCTGTGAATCTAACTCAGGGCTGTCAAACTCATTTTTGTTGAGGGCCACTTTGGAGTTCCCTTGGAGGGTCGTTATGACAGCGAAACCACTAAAATATTTAGTCGTCTCATCGCGGTATTACTTGTATACCAAATTAATGGATTACTAGTTTTCATATCAGTCAACTGTTTAGTTTTTTTTTTTTTTTTATTGTCCAAGTGAGCGTAAAACAGGATCAAAATTATTGCAGAATCTTAACGTTATTTATTACAGGACAATTTGACATTTCATGACATATTTTAGTAATGATCATGCAAGTTGACACACATGATTTGCTTTCGCGGGCCACATAAAATGACGTGGCGGGCCGGATCTGGCCCACGGGTCTTAAGTTTGACACCTGTGGTCTAAATGAATACTTAACATTTTACATTTTCTGGGCTTCATGCCTTGTTCAAGCTGTTGTTGATGGAAGGATTGAACCTGACACACAAACAAATGTGCGCAGCATGGCAACGAGGTCAATTACGTTTGAGCAATTTAAGTTGATAAAACTCAAAATGGTGAATATAAAAAAAATTGATTTCATCATTTGTATTCATGAAATTTGTACGGGGTGGGGGGGGGCAGGGGGCACGGTCAGTGGCGTTCGGGTGGCCCAACAAAGTCTCAGAGTGACCCGAGTCACCGGGCGGGCCACTGTTGCTGTCGAATCCCTGTGAAAGTGGGAGCAGCAAAAACTGTAACGGGACTTTCCGCAGCAATGTGTGAGACTGTGATTTGCTGTGACTTCATTGTAACCATTTCAGTGAGTTGATTAATTGTTTCAGCCCTAGTTGGTCAAAGTCGAGGAGTTGATACATCTGCCACAACTTTTACGACACCCTTTATTATTACTCTCAGTGGGTGTTTCGTTCTATTTTCACATTTGTATGTTCATTCATTCGATTAAGTGTGAATGTTAATGACTGTTTGTCCATATATGCCTAGCGACTGACTGGCAAACACTGCAGGGCGCACACTGCCCGTTGCAAGGTTCAGCTGGAATAGGCCTCAGCTTACACATGACGCACGTAAGGCCAAGCAATATAAAAATTGGATAGAACATAAAATAAATCCATACAGTAAATGACAATAAAACTAAAAGAACATGACTTTGTACTTTCAAGAGAACTGAACATGTCAGACCAATTTTCAGTCATCTTTTATTTCGGTTGTAAAACTTTGCATTTCCCCCAATTCTAGCGTATGTTGTGAAAATTGTGAGTAAAAAGATTCCAAGCAAAGAGATCTGCTAATGGAAGCATGTGATTGTATAGTGTAATCTGCTATACAGTCCCAACTGAGGGCAGATAAACAATCCAGTCCTTACATAGCTTTTCTGTGCCGCCTGCCTTTCGCATAGTTTGCTATTTTTGGCAGATAGTTTCCAAGAGTTTCTTCAAAAGTAGGAGGCTTCGCTCAAAATAGGGCGGATAACGACGACAAAAGTACGACAACAAAAAAAGAGCATCTAGCCATTCTTGGATTATAGCCTCTCACATCTTATTTTCTTCATCCCAACCAAACAAGGCAGAGTATGCATTCCACAGTGTGACCTCAACTCTTTCCCAAAAAAAAAAAAAAAAAAAAAAAAAAAAAGGGGCCTTTACTTTTTCCACTCTTATTTACGTCAGATAAGGCACAGAGTACTTCTACACGCTTCGGCATTCCCCCCGAGGGTACCTGGCCTTGGCGTGGAACCTGACTGTGGCAGCATGGGGGAGACGACGAGCCTTTGAAGTGCAGTGAGATGGGATGGTGGGATTGGGGGGTGGGGGCTCCCCCGATCAAATTGGGGGGTGGGGGGGGGGTGATGAAGGGCGAGAGCAGGAAACGGGGTGCAGAAAGCTCGCTGGAGGTGAGGTATATTGATCGAGCAATGGGAAACAAGACAGACAAGACAAATAAAGGAAGAGATCTGAGACAGGAAAAAAAAGAGGGCGATTCAATGCACTTTGAAGTATATCAGCCTGCTCACATGCAATGTCTACAAAGGGTTAGGGAGGGAGGACGAAACAAATCTCCAGAGCAGCTATAGACGGCTTCTTAGCTATTATATACGGTCAGTCCTCTGAGCCAACAGGGAACTGTTATCCATAACATCAGAGACATGACGGTGTTGTGACAGTAACATGTATGTACCAGATTCGGTCCTATGATTTCACAGTTATGTAGCAAAAGGCTCCCCGTTTGATTTAATGGTAATCCCTACGTTATTCCTCTTTAACACAACCGGTAACCGTATGCGGTGGCATCACAAACCTGAAAGCGTGACTGAAAAGTGCCTCTTTTCATGAATATTTAACCTCACATTTTGGCGATCTCCAAATCCCACCATCTTCAGGTCCAATTGTGTATTTTTTTTCAGGATGATTTCTATGCAAATATGAAAATTATACAGCCTATACCACTAAAACCTGACAGGCCACAGAAAGGCCACGTTCCATTTTTTTTACTTTCGTAGGGTAGCTTGCCACCAACCACCATGGTGATAGACTCGCCTGGGTATTTTAACACATGGGCAATTGTGATAAGTGTGTGTGTGTGTGTGTGTGTGTGTGTGGGGGGGGGGGTGTATTTTGGCGTCATCATCACAAAGCTCCAAAACAAAACAACTTTCAGGGAACAGCACCAGAGACACAAGGAAGCTATCCAACAGCTTCACACATTTTTACACCCCATAAAAGGATGACACTTGAGGCGTAATGGAAAATAATTGTGATTTTAAACCCAACGACTTTATACTGGGAAAAGGAGATCTCTCAATTATCTTTCCTTCGCACTCATGTACTTGCTTACAGTTGCCACTCACTTCCTGCTCTATTGTGTGGAGTGCTGGTTGCAAGTACAGGAAGTGGCCTTTTTGTTTCCCCTTTGTCTTTCCTGTTAAGGTAGGAAGGAATGTGTGTAGATACGGGAGGGGGGCGGGGGGGCTGGGGGACAATGGGACACGGATGCACACAAGAGTTATTTGGACGATTAGCACATAGACACACACATGCTAAGGTGTAAGACTGCAGTGCCAACAGAAAGATGACACCATGAGATGATGGGTTAATTTTGTAAAAGGTCAGCAATCTAATCCAGTGGGAACTGGAAAGGGCCAAAAGTGGTAGGATGTGTACTTCAGCCTCAAGTGTGCCTTTAAATGACTCAAGTTATTTTTGTTGAAGAAATATCAAACATTCTTAATGAAGTCAGAAAGGTTCGTGTGCTGGTCCGTATGTCTGCCCCACCAGTCTCTTCTCAGTTGGAATCCTGCCTTGGGCTTTTTCCATGTGAAGAGCGCACGTTCACACGTATTTTTGTGGGTTTTCTCAGGTACTCTGGCTTCCTCCCAAATTTCAGAAACATAAAGTCCTTTGAAGACTCTCGGAATAGCTTTTTGAATCTGAAGACAAAGCTAAAAACAGCTGTTGGTGCAAAAGCTCAAATCAAACCTGCACGAGCATTAGTAAATTCAACTGTATTATAGTTATAACGGCCTTAACGTAGATACCTATTTTAGAAAATTTGCTATCCAAGTAAAGTAGCAAGCACTCATGCAAAACATTGAATTTAATCTGTTGTGGCTCCTTCACTGTTCATCCATCCATTTGCTCTACCACTCATCCTAGCAGGATCATGCGGACTCTGGAGCCTATCCCTCCTCTTTTTGAGTAGAGCTGTGCGATATGATATGATGACATGTATGGCAAAAAGGATACATCATATTTTATCGTGTCACTTTTTCTACTATTGTACAATTGTCTTTTGTTATCCGCTGCCAACTGAGAGTCAATCCTCCAACTTCACCACGCTGTCTCTGGAAGTTCAGTTGATTCAATTTTAAGATTCATCACAGCGAAATCATATCAACGGCAGACTGTCATCTTGTCCGGCCAGTTCAGCCTGATTCATGTCTTCACCGTGGCCACTGCAAATGTGGAGGGTTTTTTTTTTTTTTTTTTTTTTTTTAAGTAAACCGCTCCATCTATTCATTTACTCCGTCGTATGTAGCTGACAGCCTCTAGAAGATGAGGCTCGTTCATCACAACACTCAATGAAAAGAAGATTAAAATAAACCAGCTCAATATTTATGAGTACAGTGAGCCAAATGAAGCACATACTGCTACCAACACCCACAAAAACAAGTTCCACCTGACAGACGGGTTTCTGGTCAAGAAAATGACGGAAACGAGAAGGGAGGGGAGGTGCCAGAGCTGAAAAGATTGGATGTCCAAAAGAGTGCAATAAATTCTTTGAGGTGAAGAGGGAAGTTGTCAAATGTCAGTGTTGCGTTTCAAAAGATCATCTGGGGAGGACACAAACAACCAAATATTGTACATGATGATCTTATTATTCTTTGCATGTGGCCTTTGCTGGTTCCATTGAGCATGTATGCTAAAGTACAATGAAAACTAGAAACTGTAATTTGCATTGACTTACGTTTATGAAAGGTTACAAAAGTCGGACAGAAATGGTTTCTACTGTGGAATCCCAAATTCTGAATGCCTCGAAATTAGACAATATTGGATTAGTTCAGGAGAAATATGCCTCAAATTAGGGCTGTTAAAATGAACGCATTAAAGCGTTAACACAAATTCCCTTCAACAGCGATATTTCCTTTCAGTCTCTTTATGATTCATTTATTGTTTTATTGTATGAATTATTTTTGCTCCATGGACAGCACTTTGTATACAGCGGTGGTTGTTTTAAAGTGCTCTATAAATACAGCCGAGTTGTGTTGTGGTCACATGAGTTACGCGGCCCATTGAGACGTTGCGCTCTAGCGAGCTTCACACTTAATACCACATTTCTTTCCATTCTACTTGAATTACGACCCAAATTAAATCCTGTATATGAGATTTTGTAGGAGCACTTATACGCACCCAAACCCGTGAACGAGTTAAGTGTTGCGTGTTCTTATCTAATGTAGTTATTTAGTAGGGTGGGGGGCAACTAATGCTGGATGCCCAAGTGAGTGACGGGTGCCCTTTTAGCCAAGTGCATTTATTTATTCATACAATTCAATCCACCCCCTTTTTTTTGGGGCATTTGTGGTAGAAACCAGTGACTGAAGTTCCATACGGAACCGCAATAAAAATGAATCTTAGCCAACTGAAGAAGAGTATTTTTAACACAACAGCTTGAATGCGCGAGTGTCTCTCTCTCTCTCTTAAAAATAACAAAACAAACCATGCGGCTCCTCCACTCAGGCGTAGGAATCATTTCAAACACAGAATCTCATTCGGAAACCGTTTGCATGTGTTCTTCCTGAAGGTGTTTACCTGGTCAGCAAAAAAAGTTTTGACCCTGGTAGAGCCTGAGGAAGACAAGTATCGGTGGATTACCAAAGGAAAGACTGCTGAGGTCCTAATTTCTCACCACCTCAGCTGTTCGTGATGCTTTACGGGAGCGTGACAATAACTAACTCATTCAGTACCAGCCAATTCTGGACCAAGTCTGAAAAGACGTTTAAAAACGTCTTTGGGAGTGCATAAGCTAATAACCAACACACGTCGCAGGAGCATTGACTGAAGAGGAGGGGTGGATGATGAGGGGGCGGGAGGGGGAACACGATGAGTGTGTGACCGAGGAAGGCCGAATGAATACAGCGATAGAGATTGGATTAACAGGCGGGAATAAAATCAGAGACAGCTCGCTTGTTGCACAGCATCTATATGCTTGGTTTATGGGTCCTGTGAGGACAATCCCCTCCTACATAACGGATGTGGAAAACAAACAGATCTATTGCCTTCCCCTCCTCCCGCCCTCTCATCTTAAAACCTTCCATCGGCCTTCTTCGCAGCCTGTTCAGGATTCCCGTTGCCATCTCTTTCTTGAATATCCTTTTGCAGCATTAAAGCTAAATGAATAGGGGAAGTACTGGGAGTTTCCAAGTCAGTGTCAGACTTTCTTGGAATGGTTTCTTGCGGGAGGGTGGATTCTACGGAGTGGATATTTATTTGGGACGAAGGATAAATCTCTACATGACAAAGAGGAAAACTGCGACAAAGCCAAATTGAAGCAGTGTGCAACATATTGAAGGAAGCTTTGTCTTATTCTTCTTCTTATTATTATTCTTTATTTATTTATTTATTTTTGGGCACAGTGACATGTGGTTAACACGTCTGCCTCACAGTGCTAGTTGTGGGTTCAAATTTCGGCTCAAACTCTCCTATGTGGAGTCTTCATTACGCCCCGGCCAATTATATCAGCCGATACAAGACCTTTTCAAAAATAAAAACAAACGGTGGGAGTTTTAATATTACTTTCTCATGAACCAGTAAATGCTGTTCAGTGGGTATGGGCAGGAAGTAAAGGACATGAACGGCCGCCGGAATGTTGCGAATTCCATATTCTTCTCTATCCTTCATATGCCCATTGAGAAGCATTATCTGTAAGTGTATATATATGTCAATAAGGAGAATCGGTTGATGCTTTTTTATTTTTTTTTGGGGGGGGGCGGGAATGCATGCACAGAAACTTTATGACAGATCTCAATTAGAATCTTTCTGACAGTTAAGAGTGTTAAAATGGTAAGTATACAATGAAAAAACAAAACGGTTTGTTCTAACAACAGTGTGAGCCGGGAACAAATTCATGCACTTTACATTGTTTCCTGTGGCAATCATCTCGTTTTGAAATTAAAAAAAAATAAACCAGCATTAGAGAATGGATTGTGTTTGTCGTGGATGGAGCCACAGCATAAAGCGACGTGTACTGTAATTTGTCAAAGCCAGAACTCTTTGCATAAAGACATCAATAATGGCTTTATTACGCAATAAAATATCAGAAAAGCTCATAAAAATAGTTGTATTCATTTTTAAACGGGCTATGACACACACACACACACACACACACACACACACACACACACACACACACACACACACACACACACACACACACACACACACACAGCCCCGGCGTACGTGTTCCACTGAGGAAACAGCTGTCGCGGTTGTTGTTTTCAATGTGTTTAAAACATGTTTGTGTCACATCTGCCCCGAGCTGATGGATGAGTTACTGCAGGTCACGTGATCCACAGGAAGAAAGGAAACGGATTGCCCAATGTTTGCGCGTTTGTTGTGGGCTGGACATTTTCCGTGTCGTGCGTGTGCACAGTTGCTGCCCGTGTGGCTCGTGTAGGCGCAGTCACAACAACTTGCGACATTTACATGCCGCCCATTGGCGTTTTTAAATCCAAACTATTCCATCCCTGCTGCCTCTGCATAAAGGAGCGGTTAGAAGAGGAACATCTTGCCCATTTCCCAACTGCCAGCTGTCACTCAAGTCGACGCATGCCCCCAAGCTCACACTGTGCATAACATTTACTAATACATAGCGAGCTCATGGCGCTAAAATGTCAAGTGTACACAGTGTGATACCAAACTGTTTAATTCAATACTTAATTTAATTTCTGTTGCACAGAATTTAAGAAATAAACTGAGGTCAACATATTACACGGCGTCAATGCAATGAGCATCAAAAGTATTAACTCCAGGCCGAAGTTTTGCTTTTCTTTTTGGCTTTTTGCCACATTCACTCCAGTATTTCAGGTGAAAATGTTCAATTCAGAACTTACAGTCTGCTCAAGCGCTCTGTTCAACGAACACCAAAGGATTAACACCGGGGCTTCGCCTTTTCGGGACTTATTCCTAGGCAAGGCAAAGCATGGCAGTTTTATGTCGCATATTTCATACACAAGTCAACTCAACGTGCTTCACAAAAGCAAAGACGCAACAAGGAGTATTAAAAGAAAAACTTAGAGAAGGTAGTAAGACTCTAATGTGATCGTATGTGTGGCTAAGTAATTTTTAGAGTTTAAAAATTGTTTGACGATGGTGACAGCAAAGGAATTCCTATGGGAAAAATTGCTCCACTGTATTAGAAGAAACCACTTCCCTATTCAACACACACACACACAGACATACACACACACAATCTGAGTACTGTATAGTGCTGTAGGGGGAGGAGGCGTGTTCCTCCAAAACCATCACCCAATAGGCAAGAATGGAGTCCAGATAACAATCAAGGTTGTGTTTGTTTTGTGAACCTGCAAAGCCAGTGGTGTGTTTGTTCTGGAGCCCCATCCCCTCCCTCCCCGTACCTCTCCTCAACGAGCAAAACGGGAGCACAGGCTTTCACTGTGGAATCAACGTTCATCTGTGGAAGACTTCATACCACATACTGTACAGTATACATGCAGGAAGAATGGATTTCACTTTTTTTTTCCCTTCACACGGTAAATAAAACCAAAGCAGATATGAGTGACCTAATCTCAATAACAAAGACGGCCTGAACATATAATATCTTCTAATCCCTGCCCCATAATCCACACTGATTCTCCAGATTATATACAGGACATAACCTAAATAGCATCCATTTTACTTTGCAAATCCCTGTCAGACATGAGTTGTTGGCATCATCGCCTTCCCAATACATTGCTTAATGTCTGAGGACAGAAATGGATAGCAAAGCTATCATCCGAAAGGGATTACCGGTGTTAAAATGCACTTTTGTGTTCGGTATCTTTATTGTAAATCTTCATTGTTTTATCCCTCCATCACAGTCAAGCTTTTTCAATAAGTGGGGTGGTATTTAAAACACGAGGCTGTACATTTTCCATACTTACATTAATACATCAATCCAATTGCTATAGCACTTGTCATTGGGGTCGTGGCTGATATGGAGGCTATCCCGGGTGGATTGGGATGAGAGGCAGGGTACACCCTGGAGTAGGGATAGACGGATTATTCGGCATTTTGACACATATCAGCATTGGGGTTTTTTTTTTTTTTTTTTTTTTTTTTTTTTTTTTTTTTTAATATGACGGCCGATAAAAGATCAATTTCAAACTGTGTTAGCTTCATGGAATTATTTATTTGAATGTTCAGCTAACTTCATAAAATACGCTTTTACTGTCGACGATTATCGGGAGCTGTTTAAATGTAACTTTTTAAGGCATGCTGATGATCGATCCTGTGAAATTCCTGAACTTTTTGTTTGAATTTTAAAACAAATATCTCTAGCGTCTATGGTAATATGCTTCAAGATATTTCAATAAAGTTAAGAGTTGGTGTGGGTTTTCTTTTATTTTTGACACCAATATTAAATTGATTTATTTACTTAATAAAAATATGTATCAGCTCCAAATATTGGTTAATGGCCTCCTCGACTACGAGTAATCGGTATCTGTATCAGACCTGAAATGAACATGTCCGATTTGGTTGCCAACAAATTGCAGGGCACATATACATGTTCCAGACTTCTCTATCGATTTCATTGAAGTGACATGATCACGTACATCCGATGCCAAATCCCAAGACCCTTTTCGCACATAACTGCCCCGTATTAACAGCACTGACACAGAAGTTGACCCGCCATTTTCCACCTTGGTACGTAGTATCCATGCCATAACAGAGTAGGGATGACACTTATGTGCAAGGAAAGTCAGTCATCCTGGGGCGGTGGTGTGAAATTTAACGCCTACCGCTCACTTCTCCTGTCCTGTTGTGTTGAAAGCAATTGAAAGAAATGCAGAATGTAGCTGTATATTCAGCTATCCCCTTTCGCATGGCGATCTCATAAAAAAGGCACAGCAGAGCTGTAACAGAAGTTCTGACATTTATTTGCCCGTGTCTCATCTGCACAGAACTCAGCAAAGGAGGATATTGAGTTTTTACACGACAATGCCCTCATCCCAGATAACTGTGTCCATGATGATGTCAGAGCCTTGGTGTGACAACTGCTTTCAACATGACAAGGGGGGGAAAAGTGCAACTTTACATCCTGTCCGGGCATCACACCATAGCTTTAGACAAAAGGGCTGTCCTGCCGCTGTTATGGCTCTGACAGCACCATTAAAGAAGGAAATTTGCTCCATTGACCTTTGCGCCATTTATACAGAACAGTGATGCAGGGGGGAAAAAAATGCAGAGGTCGATGAACGTCTTCTGTTATAGCATTTTTTTTTCTATGTACAAGATGTAGTATCAGATATGTACTGTCGATGTCAAACAGCCACCCTTTTTTTCTATCTTGCTTCTCTTCATTTGGGTTGCGTGTAACTGAAGCCTAAGCCAGTTGACTCTGGGCAAGACGAACGGCACACCCTTGACCGATCATCAGCCAATCACAGTGCAGATAGAGACAATGACTCGCCAAATATAGTCTTCATTGAATATGCATGATTTGGGAATGTAGGAGGAAGTCAGAGAAAATACACGCGAGCACAGGAAAAGCATGCCAACTTCACAAAGGACAGACAGAATCCAGATTCGAAGCCCCAAACTGTGAGACAGATGTGATAACCACTAACCTCCATCTTGCTATACATAAACAGACAGTCAAAAAGAATCAGACCAATTAATAAGAATAGGCCACTTCGATCTGCAGTGTGAATATAGTGCAGTTAAATGTATTTTTCCATGGACACTGTGAAAAAGGCCACTGCTCAAGTTTGGATGCTATGTTAAAAGTATACTAAATGGCCAGCGACAGTTATTTCCAAGTGGAGAACTATTGTAGTGCCATTCATTGAGCACAACAGGAAATGTGAATGGAACAGGACCGTACAGAAGGCAGGAAGAGCGACGGGGGTGGGGTGTGACGATGGAAGAAGAGTCGAGGGAAGCGAGGAGCACTGGTACACAATGCTAAAAGCAACAAACACTCGCAGTTTGCATCTGCATTGCAAACGACTATTTAGGCATAAAAGAAATGTTTAAAATAACGCAATTTTTTTCCTTGTACGGTGAATGTGGACAGTTTTGTTTTTTCTAAAATACTCATCTGGTGGCCATACTGTTGGCTGCTCTACAAGATGCTAGTTGAGGTCAGAGACATGTTAGATGACATCAGGGTAAAAGTAGGCTGGAGATCTGCCATGTTTGACTACACACTGCAGAGAAAGAACAGTTTTCTTTCTTTTGTTGTCTTTTCCTGTTCATTCGCCTTAGCTGCACATGTCCTGAAAGGAGTTTTTGAAAGATACATAGAAAAAGATTTGTTCGGTTCAGCTTGTCATAGTGCATTGTAGGTCTGTGATCTCTGCTCTGGCGTTTCCAATCAGAGGAATCCGACCAACTCATGCCATTCTTGCTCATATCGATGAAATTTTGGGATATTAGGATTGAACTGTCTGAGAAATTTGGTGTCACAAACACGGTTCAATACCTCCACTCGAGATTTGAGTTACCGTTTAACGCAAAATTAGTTATTTTTAGCCCAACTGTTTTGAGAGCGTGTTGAGCCGAATGATAAACATTGTTCCATTCATCTTTCCCCTCAAAGTTCATGTGCTCATCTGGTTCATAAACAAGCTGCTAATGGATTTCATGAAACCATCCCGGCTTTAAGGTGAGACCATGTGGCCCTTTGGTTCATTGGTGGTATTGCAAAAACTACAGATGTTCATCCCTGGAAGATTATTCATCCCCATTGGCCTTGAGTTCACCCACTACGAGGTAGCATCAGGCTTAGAGATATAATTCTGTGGGCGAGCCATAAAAGGTCAGCCTTAGGCCAGAAGCTCTTTTGAAGCTCGTGGCCCCTGACTGAGGTTAAATAGACCAGCGGCTCTGTTCGGGTCACATCTGACTTTAGCATGTGGCACGCAGGCTGCAAGCCGCAATGTTGTACATCTGAAGCCAAGCTGGCCAGCTGAACCAACTAACACGTGACTGCAAACGGCATTGGAGATTGATATAGCCACAATATTAGGAACACCTGCAAATGCACCTAACAAAGGGCTCAGAATATGCATAAACGAGTTTAATTCAGGTGGAGAGAAGTGGCCAAATAAAACTCGTGCCATTCGTATGACCTTTCTTTTTGAGTTTGGTCTTCAGCAATTTAAGTCAGCATCACAATATGTTTGTTGTTCCTGAAGTACAGGAAAAAAGATTTATATTCATCCAATGTTCTAATCCATGCAATCCACATCCTCATCTCAAAAGGGTCAGGCATCCAGTAGTCGGAAATAGCAGCCTAAAAAAGATCCAAGGTTTGCCCATTCACGAGCGGAGTGACACTTCCTTCTGCAGCAGTCCTGATAACGCCGTTTACTGTACTATGGTTACCTCGCAGCAATTCCCCCCACCCCCCACCTCCAATTTGACGTTACTGTTCCGTCAACTCTTCTCCAAGCAGGAAGTATATGGACACCACAGAGCGATCTGGGCACGGTTCAGTGTGACAAATCACATGAAACAGGAATGGTTGATTTGCCAATGTCTTTATAATTGATTACCCCCAAGTGAACACAAGAGCATGTGTCAATAAGCAGCAAATTGGTATTTCTTGTCCACCATAACATGCCGGACAGTTGGTAAATGTTTGTTGTGGGAAGTGTGGGATTTAGGAAACTGAATCAAAAAATGTCTCCGTTCCTTATATTGAAAAATAATAATAATAATAATAATAATAAAAATGTTAAAAAAAAAAGACTAAGACTGGATCAAGTCTAAGTACCCATACCAGTGTTGGTACTTTCAAGTGACCTATTACCACCAATATCTCTCAAAATGCAGATAAACAATGACACAGGCATCAACATTTGGCCGTAAAAATGCAAAATATGAATCAAATTAGACATCTCATACCATTTAATTGGCGTGCACCAACTACTCTTCATATCAGTTTTGTATCCACAACCAATTTAGTATGTTTTTTTTCCCCGCAAACAGTGCCATTGAAGGAGAAAAAAAAAAAGTGCCGCTGGGAGTAATAAATGGGTAAATCCAATCTTAAGCATTCGCAGAAATGTACTCTACAATATATATTTATGTGAGAATGTCACAAATCAGGAACCAGAAGATGTACCGTATATGACGGTCCTTTTACTCGGTGTATGTGACAAAATGCATCATAAGAGCAGCATTTCATTTTTCCACTTCATTAGTGCAAATTTGAGTCTGTCGGGATGTCTCCTGCCGCTATTGAACGCTTCAATCTCCACCTGTGTGTCTAGTCACATTACATTAGACTGGATTCAACAAGATACGGCCACAACGTGTGCAACGGAATGGTTCTCAAACGTCTTGTGGACACATTTGAATGACTATTTTTTTTTTTTCATTGATATGCACCATATGCGTGTAAGAATTCCACATGCTGCATATCTTAAATGCAACAAGAGGAAGCCATCGGGAAGTGAAGCGTATAATGAAGACTTCTGGTTCCTGTGGTCGATAAGATGGTCAGTCAAAACAGGGGATAAAGCCATTCTAAGGTCTTTATCTCGGGACAGAATACAAACAAATGGTCTGAATGATTAGTTCATCGGTAAATGATCCCCTTTCGGTTTCAAAACCTGGTGTATCGGATGAGAATCTCTAATGTCGATGTTGAACTGTCACATGCATCCATCAGATAACATTCTCATTCATTTTAGACGTGATTTATAACTTGCCAGCGTGACTTGGGGATCAACTTTCTCTTCGTTTCACCTTTCGTACTTTGCCTGAGCTGATACTGAGACTTTACCAGGCCTATCCCATAGCAGTCATATAGCCCGAAGGCCGCTTCTCGACTGCGAAGGTATGTTGACGATGAAATTAAGACTCACCGGTTATGTTAGCATGACAAAGCCTTCGTCAAAACTGGAATGTTGCATACAAATATTGTAATTACGAGTTCACTACTGTTAGGGATCGACTGTGGGCCTCGACTAATTACAGTGCATCACAGGCACAGATATGAGGTGAGCCAAGGTAAGTTTTGTCTTGTCGGTATAAGAAACATTTGAAACAATTCTCAAGTACAACATCTGCGGCGTGAAACCAAGCAGGAATGTTCCTCCAGGGCAGTCAATATTTCCTGCAGCTCAATAACTCTTCACGGAGTACCTCGCAGCCTCGGGACCTCTATGAACACTTGCACTGTGGCGGGGAGTTATTACAACATGCAAATACGCAAGTCATAGCTGTCAAACGGACAATAACCTGCCAGAAGCGAGTCTGTTGCAGAAGCCCCTCGAGATAGTCAAAGCTCCACAATGATTAGCATTTGAATAATAATGCGTATGAGTCGACAAACATTCCAATACATTTTCCCCAAAGTGCCAATTCCGCATGTTGACACAAACCGAGCCGCCTTTGGACGACATTTTAGCAGGGGAGCTAGGCAAGGCAACGGCAAGCTAATTTGCTATGGAAAAGATATGAACATTTTACAAGTTTATAAAAACACTTGCAAATTGTTATTGGTACAGTGGAACCTATAAAGTCAAGTGACATGGCAGTTGTGCAAAGTGAAGCACAGAATGTTCCTGAAAAAACACATTTTTGAATAAGTACATAAAACAGAGTCACGCGCAACCTTCGCATATCTCCGTGAGCTTTCATAAGATTCACTTCGCAAGTATCACATCTCCGTCCAAGTTTCTACGTGCAATATGATGACAATAATAGCAAAAGAAGAACGAAACGTACAATGTGTAAAATGTGAAAGACGGTCGCATTTCGCCTTTATGGGAAGAGACGTGCCTCCCAAGTGCATACGTTCAACATCCATCACTCCACATCAATGTTCGAGGTGAGTAAACAAATGACTGCTTCAACGTTAGACAGTGTAATCGTTATGTTGACACTGTATGATAGTTTTAAACATTTATGTCTAGAACCACGACGACACTTAGCTGAGTGCAGACGTTCAGCAAGGCCAAGCAACCGTCATTTAAATCAATATCAGTCAGTCTGGTAAGCAGAACCTCCTACAGAGACCAAGTAGCAAATATTGGAAATTTTGAAAATATTCTATGGGTGCCCAGGGCAGAGTAACTAATTTGAAAAATGACCTCTGGCCAGCCTTATAAAAGACAATAAGCATTTATGACCAGTGTTTGACAACCTGTGAGCCAAGGCACCCATTTTACGTAAGAATGATCTCACAGCATACCACCAACCATGTCGCAAGTACTTATTCACGTGTATCAATAGCAACAGGTGGATGGATACATCGGTTTATTGAACCTTCGTCTATCTAATGGAAACAATTTTTGCTTTGCCGGTCACTATACATCACTGGCAGAGAAATACGATAGTTGCTATTAATGAATCATAATTTCACATTCTTTTAGCCTGTGTTTGATTTTGCCACACAGAAGCAAACCAAATTGCCGCCTGAGGACAATAAATATCTTCTTTGGTAAAATTGGACATTTTCTTTGAACATCCCTCGTTGATCTCTCACACGGCACCCCGGTTGGGAATTACCACTAGACCGAGCACCATTCTGTGCAGGAAAAATGCTGCAAACGTGATCCAAGTGGTCAGTTCCAAGCAAAGCACAACGTCTGCTTTTGCACTTATCCTTTCACTCATGAGCCAGGGCCCAAAGCCACAGTCTCAATTCAATTAACAGGCTTGAACCAGGAAGAACTGCGGTGCGTTTATGCATGGGCGGTCAACATGTATGATCGCATGGATTCAAAAGTGTATGCGCAGACTACCAGTGCCAAAGAACACAAAGTTGAGGAAGGGGTCCCTGGTGATGATTTCACCAGACAGAGGAAGCTATACACCACATACATAAAAATATTGACAGATAGGTCCATTAGGTAAACAATCAGGGGTAGTTCTTGACTTCCTGAATCCTAATCTTTCATCGTCTAAGGACAAATTGGGCAATTCGTTTGTACTTCAGCTCACCATACTTGACGTAAAGGTCAGTCGCAATGAGGGTTGCCCTTAAATTTGACCAGAATATGAAAAAATAAATAGATAAAACTCCTTAAATCTGTCTTAAATGTATAGGAATTGGACTAGCTCAAGCAAGACATAACGTCCTCTGTTTTGAGTTCCATCCCTAGGGCAGACACATTACCTGAATTTCAACATAAATCAGACTGTTCCGTTTTCCCCTACGGAAAAGGGTTTGACCACGAGGTATGTGGGAATTACTCAGCTCACACTTTTGTATTTTTTTCCCTTTTCCTTTTTCCTTTTAATTTACGACTTCAAGCAAAAGTAGCGCTACCAGTAAACCGCGACATTATAGAGCACAAACATTGCAAACGTAACACAGTTAAAGCAGACAACATAAAAGCCACAATATAAAGAAAAAAAAATGCTTTTTACCTGTCGGCTGTACAACGGGTCAAAATGTTGCGACTTTGGAGCAAACGTAACACAGTTAAAGCAGACAACATAAAAGTCACAATATAAAGAAAAAAAATGCTTTTTACCTGTTGGCTGTACAACAGGTCAAAATGTTGCGACTTTGGGCGGCATTTGCCTTTCAAACCAATCTCGGTCACGTGTCATGCACGGACCTTTTACAAGGTTGCTAAGATAAACTGTACCTTCATTATACCTCTTCAGTGACATCTCAGAAAACACAACACAGACTTTGCCATAGTCTACCTAGCCGACACGTATAAAACAATCCAATGGAAAACAAAAAACAGTAAGCACGGCTGTAATTGAGTGTCGCTTCTTTTTCCACGTGAACTCTTATTCCCACCTGCTTTGCAAACTAGTTTGTAACGTTGTATGTTCGTACCATCTTAAAATTAAGATCGCACCATACTAATAGGTTAGATTATTTGTACAACAGCCTTGTATAAATTTGGATCAAAGTGTGATCGCGTCTGAGAATTTGGCAGGTGTGTCAGTCTCATCTGGGCTGCTATGGAACGCACCGCGAGTGGGTTGGACTTTATAAAACAAATGGTAAAATTACCCAACCGCCCCACATGGCACATGCCTTTCCAATGAGGCGATATCGAAATGTTTGGTTGAATATTTGAGGCTAGCCCCGGGGATATGGACACTGCAAAGAGGGGGCAAGGGATTCAACAGCAGAACTCCAAGCCAAAGAATGGCTCACAAACATGTTATGGGACGGCGGCCATGAATGTCAACCGCATGCGAGTGAGAGCTGACACATCTATGTCAAGAATGCTGGCACTCGGAACACGGAGATGATGTCGCGCGTGTTTGTTTTAGACGGCGTGAGCCTCAATGAGTGCTCGGGGATCCCACCGTTCAAGCACAGTGAACGCAAAAAGATTCGTCAAGATAATAATTCCCCTTTTTTCTGACCAATGCCAGAAAAAGATCTGGTTGTCTAATTTCTTTTGCGATTATCTTGACAGATTAGCCTAGAGTGTGAAGGATGTTCAGGGTGTTTTTACCCAGCGCAATTTGCTCAAAAAAGTGCCGGGCCGTTGAAAGGGGTTCTATATTTCGGATTTAAAAAAATAATAATAATTCAGGTGCCACGTTTAAGTAGGGGTGGACTTCAAAAATTGAGGACCCAAAACATCCCCTCAAGTCAAAACAAGTCCACCACACAGGAGAACACACTCACTACACAGCCTGCATTAAATTCGCATTCAGCAAGGGCATATGTAGTTCATTAGAGATTATCAGTGTCTGGATAGCCCACGTGGTCTTTGCCACATGGCTATGACCTCACTATGTACGAAGAGGACCAAGCGCGCAAGCAGAGTTTGTTCATGTTTATACACATCAGATGCCATTTTAGGAAAGGTTCACCTGTTGTCAAGAGTCAAAAACCTTGACAACCACTTACCTCTCTCTGAACTCCTTATCAGTAAAACATGTGTTCTGTTGGAAGTGCCAGAGAAAACAGAGTTGAACAGGCACTTGGAAAGACTGAGCATTCATAGTCGGAGCCAGGAAAAGACTTGAGGAAATCTCTTTCTCGGCTCCGAGTGATACTACATGTCGTGTAATGAGGTCATTATAATTCAGAAACCTAAATAATGATGGTCGTTCCAAAATAAAATGCTAAATAAAATCTGGGGGGGAAAAAAAAAACAGTCAGGCTATAAATAAGTAGTAAAGGGGAAACCGTCAAGGTTTATTGCACAGAAACATGATGGTAGATAACTGCAGCGCGGGTTGATGTTTAACCAGGAAGATGGACTGTTGACTGTGATAGACGTTTAATGGCAGTTATGTCGAATGGTTTATGACAAGCTGCTGCACTTCTTTTTTTGACACGTGCTCTTATTCCAATGACCTCAATCAACCAACAACTTGTGACCGCAGCACCGAGCACAGGCCTTATTCTCTTTATGTGTATTTTTATCAGGATGATGTAAAACTTCCATTTTACAGACGAAACATACTGAAAAAGAACTCTCGATGACATTAATTGATGTTCATAGCAAATCAATTGATCTTGAAGAATTTTAAGGGGGGCTTGTGCAGAATTAATTGGTTATTTGCATCCCTTGAACCTAATTATCCTGCCATTGATTCAGTCGGAACTTCATTTGCTGTTTGAAGAAGTGAACAGGACATCAGGGTTGGAAGGTTGAGCTACATCCACAAAGACGATATGGGACAACTCCAAGAGATTGCATTATTTGTTGTAAGACAAAACCTGGAGCGAAAACGCAATTCAGGAAATTCAGAGAGATTACCCGATCTCATGAAAAGTATTGAAAACGAACAACTGATCGATTACCGTAGCGGCCTGTAAACAACGCCATATAGACAACTGCCTTTTTACCGCAGGAAAAAAAAATGGCATGCAAGTGCTCAGCCAATTTGAAGTAAGCAAAACAGCAGCACCTACCAATGCACATGTTTATATAGTCTTCCTGATATGCAAGCTAAAGAATAAAGTCTTATCGCGTGTGTAAAATACTTCCCCGTGACGTATTAAAAATAATTCAACCTGAATAAACATCTCCATTCGCATAAATGCTGGCCAAAGCCGTTTATATTTCAGTTTTCATTTTATACATATATTCAATTTTTTTTTTTTTTTTTTACATTCAGTAATGCGCAAATTATGAGTCATCAGTTTCGAAAATAACAGAAGATATTCAATGAAAAAAGAAAAAAAAGTATCCAAATATTACAAAATCATACATTTTAGAGCCGTACCATCATCATAAGATAACCGACCGTGCCTAGTCCATAATATTTTTGTGCAGCTCAGAGGTCTATTCCAACTTTTTCCTGTGAAGTCCTGATTTTCCTTGACATTCAGCACTCTAGAAAACATCTCGGGAGACAGGGAGGAGCTCAGATAAACACACTTTTCCAGGACATAATCTCCAGTTTTATATCTTTCAAAAGGCCGACTGACAATCACACAACAACAAAAAAAAAATCCATTCTTTCCCTCCCACATTCTACTGGGAGACGATGAGGTAAGGGGGAGTGGAATAACTTGGCCATAACTTGGGTCTTCTAAAAGACTGAGCTCGCCTAGTTTTCACTATTTGCCTCTGTGTGCGCTCGGAGTTTGGAATCCCCTCTTCCTCACACTTTAGTTGAAAAGTCCAATCACATTCCACACATTTTTGGCTCTTGTTTGCTTTCCACCTCGGGTGATCACAATACGGCCCGCTGCGTTCCGAGAGGCCCTCGCTTGTCTTTGATCAGCACGTCACACCTGAGTAAGCTAGACATACGACCAATGAGCAAGACAAAAAAAAAAACTGTTTTTATTTATGCTTTTGTTTATTTCCCACCTGAATTCAAAGACGCATACAGTGGAATTCTAAACCAACCAAACTTTGGCGTGCGGAAGTAATCATGCGTGATAACTCCAGAGAATAACAAAAAAGGCCTGAAACGGCTCGCGCAGGGAAAGCGTATCTCAGACTTCAGCTCAGTAAGCATCTCAGAGTTTACTTCCACCGGTGTGTTTTTACTTTCAGACTGCAAACCCAACTCATTACTCAGTTCTTCAATGGAATAATCGATAGGACAATCGATTCTAAAAAGTTTAGATCGTGACAGCCATGATAGACACCTGCGTCTGCTCATGTAACCTGACCTGAAGTGTCGATCCAGCCTCACAAGAGGTTGCACTGAAATGTTTCACGGCCGCAGGTATGCAAACACAATATTTCCGACAAAAAAAGTGCACATGTGGTTTTTCTGACTTGCCAGGTCCCTGGTGACTGCACAGCTGAGGTCAGGGTCCTGACATCATCTGCAAACCTGACCCTTGTCGCTGCTACAAGTTCAAGGTCCACAGAGGCTAATTAGGTGTTGTTGGCACTAGCGTGTCTGTGGACCATTACATGAGCTCCCTGGAATAAAGTAACACTGAAGCGTTTAATTAAACATTGATAACCTGTTTGTTTGCTCTCAGTCAAAAGGGATTCCAGTCCGGATTCACCAGCCCTTCTGTCAATAATATTATGCAACGCTTTATATGACGCACTAACCCTTAATTCTTAAAGGACTAACAAGTGAAAGAACCAGATATGTAAGGTAAGTAGAGCCCATTGTCGATGTGGTGAATCTCTCCATGACCGCACGTGAGCCTGTGATTCATGAAACTTCAAGTGTGAAAGGCACCGCAGCTATGTTGTCACATCAGCTCTGCAGTATGATGTTGTCTGCCTATGAATGCAGAAATATGACATGCAAACATAGTGAGATCGGCAGCAATGGTAGACAAAGTCCATGTGGCAAATTTTCCCCTTCAGAGGATGAATCAGATCTGGGAATTCTTTTTTTGTTTGTTTGTTTATTTATTTTTTAACAAAGATTTTTTTTAATTAATTTTTGAAGGTCAAAACACGAGAAAATAATTCTTAATTCCAGTTTGTCTGGTGGCGTGAAAATGACGTCACGTCCGCAACTGCTGGTGGACCACACAATTGCTTGTCGGTTCTTCAAGAGGCAACTTTTTAAGGCTGACTCTACAGCACCAATTTGTTTGCACATGAACAGGAAAAAGGAGACCACGAGTTGATTGCTGAACATTACAAGGGTGGTTGACTGAAAAAAAAGAAGAGGAGCTATATGAAATTCATCTATCTATTTCACTTGGCTTGAACCAGTGTTGCTCTAGACTTACACTTATTTCACTTACTTGAATTATCAAAAAAATGCTTCAGACAATTTGGATGCAGTCTCTTCTTCTCTGTATCAGATTGGGAGTCAGTATTGGCAGACAAGCGACTCGGACTCAGGGGCAAAACCATTTCATGAGGAAATCCCTACGATTTATTGTGTTGAAAGCAATTGTTCCTTTCCGACAAGAATTTTAAACGTCATGGCAGATTCCGGCATCGGGCAACTCATTATCTAGTTGTGTGATGCTATGCTGCGGTGTGAAAGCAGTCAGTGACAGGAGCAGAAAAAGATGAGATTGAATTTTGGCGCTAATCGGGAGGGCGGGGGTGGTACATCCACGCCGTCCAATTTCCATGCTACTACTTTCAACCAGATGGACACAGGGAGGGGTCAGGGATCAAAGAGGTGGACTCAGCTGTGTAACGAGACAGCGGGATGTTAACCGGGGCCAAACAGAAAGCCACGCCGGCGAGAAAAATGAGAAGGACAACGCTTTCTGATTGTGGCGTCCTTGATGAGGCGAAAGTGGTCTGTTTAGTCAGCATCTCTCACAGCAAGGACACACGCAGTGTCATCCCTGGCACCAAATCAGGCACAGTATCTGGCAGCCACGTCAACTAAAAATACAACGAACCTGAGAGGTCGCCGCTCATTTTCTCTGTTTTGAAAGCACCCCGTGCGGAGCGAGACTCAAAACCTGATGGCCTATGGGAAGCTCAGGCCTGTGTGTCAGGAAGGACAAGATGGTGGCTTGGCTGGAGACTGGCAATGGCGTTCTACTGTTCTGTCATTAAAGGTCCATGGCACGACTTCACACTGTGCTCCTGCGGAAGCCCCGGTGCTCACAGACCACGATTATTTTATCCAACACTGTCGTGTATGATGTACAGATTCCACCCTACCTATGCAAACTGTATTTATTTTATATGTCATTGCGTCGTAAGAATAGCTTAACATACTTTGCGATTGGATGGTCGATGGTGCGGAGGCGGAACTTCCACCTCCCAGAGAAAGTCTTTCCGCTCATAAGACACATGGCTGAAAATGGATTATAGCTTTCGAGCTCACATACATAACACGCAATGGGGGCACAGAATGACGCCGGACTGAACGAGGTTGTGTTTGCTCACTTTGATGTAATGTCTTATTTCGCAGATCCAATCATTGATGTCATTGATAAGATTGCGCAAATAATGACATTACAGTCGATAGCCAATTTGGCATAAAATGCAAAATATCAGCTGCTTTCAGTCCACTCAATCATATCGGTGTAAAGTTAACCTCAAAAAATGTAATTGTACAGTAATTACCTTTCCATGCCACAAGGTGGCAGCACAGGACTAATTTGATCTAAACAAAAGCCCACAACTTACTTCAACGTAATTCAGAGGCACCAATATGCCACCAGATGGCCCTATTGTTTTGGTCTACGCACAAAAAAAAACAGCAAATAGGTGAGTTTTTTTCCCGTAAATACCGGAGTATAGTTTTCAAAATAAAGCAGCAATTTTGTGAATGCTGAACCGTGAATTATGACACCACAATCACACTGAAAAATTCTGAACATTCAGACATTCTCCTCTCCCTTTAAATAGTTTTACTCGATATAAACATTCCATTTTCCCCCCATTCAACAAAATGTCACCAAATGTCCAGATTCATGCGCAAACATCAAGTCTTATTTTGAACCATTACGACAGGCATTATGGAATTTGCGGTAGCAAAGAGCCTACTCACCATTGTTTACCTTCAGTAACAGCTCATTGAAACATAGAATCACAGTCGGTCCAGAGTGAAACCCTTCAGTCAGAGCTGAAATTATATACACTTCAGAAATAATAGCAGTGTAAGTTGAAAAAAAAAGTGCCGTGCTCAAAATAGTTATCATAGTTTTGTTTTTTTCATACAAACCAATGCACTGGGAACTCTGCATAGCCTATTCCCATTCAAAACATATTTGATGTGCAGTATTCCCCAGTGCATTTGCAAGTATGGAACTTGAACTTTTGTTTTAAACACACTATGTTTACTGAGAACACAATTGTACCCTAACTACTAAACGCTTTATGTTTCTAAATTCCACTCCTGAAAAAAAATAAAACATCGAAATTGCCATAAAAATGTCATGGAAATCTCAGAATGTTCAGAGTCGAAACAGAATTCCCTGAAGCCGCATGTTTAATCAGATCCACAACAACTGTTGCGAGTTCTTTTCTGGCTCATGACCAAGAGCAATTCAATTAATGGAAGACAACACAAAGTGAAACAAAGAGTAGAAATATCTATCAATCTGAAAGGGTAACAACATTCGTCATCCGTTCATGTGCAGTACAAAAAGCAAAAACATCACAGCGCGGTCCAAGAATTTGAAGTTCTCCTCTGTTCAGAGACACACCCTTGAAATATGCACGAGTCTCCAGTAACATTCACCACTGTTACAGACACAATGGCATCTGCCAACTGGACTTCAAGGGAGCAAAAGGCGAACACTCACTCCAGGGCTCGACATTCTTTCCCTCTTGGATCCTTTTTACGTTATCCTGCTAACCAGCAACAGTGAAAATCAAACATCTTAAATGCTTGATTTGGCTCATCAATAGGCTGACATTCCCCAAGGGGAGCCCGGTGAAAGTTTATACTTCTTGACTTATGAGAGGAAAGTGGTCTCAAAGAGGGAACTGTGCTGGACCGCTTCGCCCTCCATCGAGTGGTCTGAGCATTAAAAGCTACAAAGACATCCAGCTATGGCCCATGACCTTCACATTCCGGAAAGCGTTGCCAACTCTCAATGTGAGTGTAAAATAGAGTGACTCACGATTCAACACATGCAGAGTTAATACTTTGTTGGACATTTTGGTGTTTGGATATGCAGTGTTTGATTTTCTTGTTTGGTGTGTCAGTTTTTGTTTTGTTTTTTTCTGGTGACCTGGGGATGACAATTAAACAGCAGCACATCGTCGCTCATTTGCACGAGATGAACAGTCAATAGTAAATGGAATTAGTTAATTTGTTATAATGCTCGATCCGTTGGGTTATTTTGTCACGTCACAGCCACACTGTTAGGACATACGAGAACTGTTTCAAATTTTGGGGAATAAATGCACCATATGTCTTCCTTGAGATAAACTCAAAAAGGTCAAACCTTCACTTCCATTGGGATTGGGTCATCTTTACCGGAACCAAAACATATGACACATCTTTTTTTTTTCTGACCAGATCTCTCAAAAAGTTCACACTTTCTCATTGTTCTTTTACAAAGTCGCACATCTTCCCATCATTAACACACTAAAACTCTGTAAATATTTGCCACATGGGAGCAGCAAAGAAACTAAACGATCAGTCGTGACTGGTGTTTGCCAACTTTCCTGGGGGGGGGGGGGGGGGGGGGGGCATTAAAAAAAAAAATTGCTTGTGATCGGAGGGTGCGGTGAACTAACAGAGAAGGGAAGAAACCATTTGAGGAATGAGCGAAGGAGAGACTATGAATTTCCCAGCAGACAAGACAAACCCTCCTCCTTCATCCCAGCAGGAGATAATGGGGTTCATCTGTCTTCTTGCCCTCCTTTCCACCCCATCTCTGGACCACTCGTCCACATCAGCTGTGAATTAACAAACAGCCCCGCTCCTCTCCACTGTGGTGTGTAGTATTTAGGATGGGAGGGTTTTGGGAAAACCAACAACAAAAGGATTTGGTCATTTTGGAGACAGCCAATCAAAACTAAAACTGGATTTATGAGCTGTACGTCATGTGCTGCGCCTCTAAAAACAAGAGGATATTTACAGTTCTACCAGGGGGGATATGGTGCTTTTTTTTTTTATTTCCAAAATATATATATTTTATAATTCAAAACAAAATCTGTGTTTTACTAACATGTTCTCATCAAAATATAAGTATATTGCACTTTGCGCATCTGATTTCTGGTCTTGCTGAATTTAGCATATTTTGTGCTTAAACATAAAATATTTGCAAACATATGCTTTTACTTTTGGAAAACATTGACTGAACCAGGCACTGCGCATCACTACTCAAGTGGCTCCCGCTTGCAGGAGCAGAACAGTGTGGGGAAAAATAGTGACAACCTCTGTAGCTTGTGGAGACCAGTGCTTCATACACTACACTGTGTGTATGTGGCACATAAGAATCGTCACCGAACACAAATAGACCACGATGCCAGCACGTCAACAACTTCACCGAGCAGTCAAGTACTATTTGTGCCAATGAGGAGAAGCTAACATTAGCTCATGCTAATTTGCGCATCCAACAAATCTCAATGCAGCTCTGCTTACCTTTTGGCTTTGAAATGATTACAGAGGCGGTGCCTGCATGATAGGGCCTCTGCATGATGGTTATTCAGACAATGTACTCACTGGAAAGTGGTTCAGAATCTACACTCACCCTAGTTGATCAATTAATGAGTGGAGAAATCTTGTGTGAGGGTAATTATGTAAAGGTATTATATGTATAACATTTTTGGTTGGGTTGTCTGTAATAATTTAGCAAAATATAACGGCTAGCCTATCTTGCTAGCTAACTCTAGCTCTACCACGTGAACTACTGTATGCCTGAATTTCAAAGATTTTTTTTTTTTTTTTTTTTTTACATCAACTTACCTGTTAGGTTTAAATTGCAGGCGGCATTATGTCTTCCTTGGGAGCAATTTATCTCCCGTAACATCTTTTCAATTAACGCTTCATACTTTCATACCACGGTGGTAGAAAAGAAGGCTAAAATTATCATGCAAGCCACTTACACTTTTTAAAATGCGTCTGTTTTGGTCAGATGACACACAGAAGAAGGGTTCCTTTACCAGTGTTGCTATTGGAGCTATTGTATGTAAGGAAGTATTTGTGCTATCATGGTGAAACGGTCTATGTAGGCCATTAAAAAGTTCAATATTTTCCATAGGTCGCTTTAATACCAATCGGGACAGACAACAGAGGTCAGCTTGTGGGATGCAGCCTGAAAAAAACTAAAAGAAGAGAGGAAAATGACATTGAGTGCCTGCCACTGTATTTCAAAACAGATTGTTTATTTCACACGTCGGCAGGTTTTGACTGCTGACGCTGAAATATTATCGAGCTAAGCTGCCGAATCATTTCAGCTCCGCCGCTGCGGCTGCTGCTTCCGCCGGTAGACTGCTTAGCAAAACATACGAGACACATTCATTCTGGCCCATGGATAATACAGCGTTCCTGTGCTTTTCTAAAAGGTTAGCCGTACAAACTCAGATACAGTATACTAAAACAGATGCAACGGTACACGTCCAATGTCCCTGTGAGAAGAGCTCATTGACAAGGGCGGGAAAAATCAACGACCTGCTTTCCGACACAACGCTCTGTCTATTCCATGAGACAGTGAAGCGTAGAGGCCGTGGAGGTGGGGAGCGGTGGGGCACAGAACCGCAGCGGGAGGAGAATGGGCAGAAAGCAGAGGGAAGTGCTGCTATCTGGATGTGTCATGTGGAGAGCAGGAAGAGAAAACTGGACACATAGCTTTGCTCCACTCATTGGTTCCAATAGCGGCCTTGTGGCAGCTCTTGTATTTGGTGTTGGTTTGTTTTGACGCTTTACATTTCATCAACAGTTCACTTGTTTTGAAGAATGTCACTGTTACTTTAAAACTGACTTTTTTAAGTTTAAGGGGACATATTGTGAAAAATTGGACTAGATATTGTTTGGATACTAATTTCACGTGCGAAATTAAAACACCCGATGAATCTTTTTATCTGCTTATTTCTTAAAATGTGGTATGTGACTTCTCGTAAGGTAAGCAGACCTGCATTGAGTTTTGTCCAACTCACTGATTATCATTAACGAACAGATAAGCAGCACTTATAGTTGTTAATTGTTTGAGGAAGTTGTCCAAGCAGTGTAATGTTTATTAATGCAACAGTGGTTGCTTTATCCTCTGTGGTTCTTGTGGAGATTGTATTTATTTATTTTTTAATGTCCCACAAGAAGGCCTACTATATTGGGGGGTGGGGGGGTTGTTTTGTTTGCTTGTTTTAACAAATCAGATTGACACTTTCAAGGTTTTACTGAATTTTGTAATTAACTTCTAGTTAACTTTTACACCTGTGTGTCAGTTGTGAGTGAAAATATAAAATCTGTGAGGGACATGTGCCACATGTGTCAAATAGTTAAGCATGTTAAATTCATATGACAGAGGTTATTGTTTTGAAATCTGAACAAATCAAAGGTCAAGTGGCCTGGTTGAACTTTAAGGCTGCTGTGTGTCTATGTACTTTGAAAATAACAGGCTAAGGAAAATCTGCCTTGAGTATTTTTGCTGCAAAATAACATTTCAGAAAGTACTCCATTCACAAGGCACAAGAAGACCCGCCCAGTTACCATCATGCTCAGTGTATTTCTTTTGATTGCTTTACTCATTTATGGCTGGTTAGCATGGTGGTTGATTGGCTCAGCGCTTTTGCATTACAGTTCTGACGTTTGAATCTCAGCTTTGTCCTCGCAGTACTACTATGGCTTCCTCCCACCTCTCCAAAAAATATTGGGGGTTATTTTCATATGGGGAGTTTGAATAGTATTAGGTGTCACTACGGTAAACTAGTGCTTAGCATGTCTGCCTCACAGTTCTGGGGTTCAAATCTTGGCTCTGGATAGACTATGTCACTTTCGCCATTGGAGCAAAGACAAAAAATGAGCGACACCTTGTAGTCAGTGTAAGAGTGGTATAAGAATCTACTGTTTGATTAACTTTAATGGACAATGACATAATACTAACAAAGCCTTTGTGACAATAAAGACTGTGTCAAACTTTCTTTGTTTTCTTGAAGTTAGCTGCATTCTGTTCAACAAGATCCAAATGTACAGACATGCCCATTGTGTGTCCCCCAAAACCAGCACAGAGCAGCATCATGCATGGGTGTGTCCACGCAGACATTCCACTAATGTACGCCGACAAAAACTTTACATCAACAAGCACACATGAGGGCTACAACAGTGACTTTGTTCATCTATAACGTAGTGGTTTCGTGTATCAAGTATTATACAATATGTGTCATATTTTTGTTTGGTCATGTGTACATTACATGTGCTCTGGCTTGATAAAGTTTGAGAAAGAAACACTACCAAGTGTGTCAAAATGGCAAGAAACATACATCAGCTTTAGGAACTATCAAATTATTAATTAAACCAATGATTCCCAACCAGTATGCCTCACAAGAGAGAAAATAAGTCCTAAAGCAATGACATATTTCCTACAAATGTACCCCATCTCTTTGCCATTGACGTAAAGTGACAAGCAGAACAATTAAATGCCCTATTGCCCTTCCATTACTGTACACTTGTGTACAGTTTCATCATCCATGATATGAGGCGCTGATCCTCAAAGTCCTTAAGTCAATTCATGACTGTATACTTGGTGTCATATGTGTTGCTACAGTGCTTTTTAGTAAGTAAAATATGCAGCAATAAATGTTGAGAAACAAACTCACATAGTGTCTTGATCAGGTGTGGGGAAATTAATCCAGTATCTTTATTTAACACAAAGAATGTACAATATATTTGTCGTCAGTATATGCCAGCAACGTATAGTGACACGCAGAACAATTTAATGCTCTTCCGCGAGATGCGGCAGGTACATAATTTGTGCATCCACATTTTGTGACGTTTTTCTATTGTAAAATGTTTGCCTTACAGTGTGTCAACATGACCAGAAAAGCGTCCCATCTTTGCGAATTGACAAAGGGCAGAAAAACAAAACGTTATGACAGTGTTCGAGGTACCTTCAGACAGCTCCAACTCCAACTCGGCCAACTTGGCTCGGACCTCCGCCGGCAGGGTCATAGCGACAGCCGGCGTGGGCTCCAGAGTCACGGTCAGCAGCCCGGCAGAGGTTCTCTCGGCCATCCCGGTTCAAAAAGCACAGATCTATCCACGGGATTGCTTTTTTCAAGCGAAACAAACAGAGCCACACGATCCTCCGGGAAAATACCGTTTCGGTCACCGGTGTGGTGAGAAAACAGGGTGCGTCTCGAAGTAACAGCGGACAGATGTGCAGGAAATCTCCGGCGGCGTCATGACATGGCACGGCTAGCCGTGACGCTAGCACACGCGTGGCTGTTACGTGTTGCCACTGAGCGCTTTAAAGGTAACAGTGCGGTGGTGAAGAAACTGTTGTCTTTCCCCTGCGGCGACATGGGCTGCGTCCTGCAGTGACTGCTGCCTCACTTCAACTGGGGCGAGAACTCATTCAACTCGACGATCGGCTTGCCTACCGCGCAGACTACGGTGGGTCGTAGCAACAGCAGGCACCTGCTTCTACCTGGTGGGACGTCACTGCCCCCTGTTAGGCCAATTTAGGAACTGCAGACACAGCCTGCCTTGGAATCGAATACCGAACAGCGAAGGGGTTCACAGAAATACCGTCTAAAAGACTAATGGGCAACTGGCGACCCGCAGGTACACACTTGGCCCCTTGATTAATTAAACACACTTACACACACACACACACACACACACACACACACACACACACACACACACACACACACACACGCGGGCGCGCGCACGCCTATGTATTTATTTATTTATTATTATTTATTCATTAATGAATTAGAATGTAGGTGCACACCACATGCAGTTGCCCATCCCCATAATGAACCAAATGTTGTTTTGTTAGGTTTAGCAGTCTTGATTTAAGTTTAATTTTGATTGCCAGAAAGTAATTATAATACACTGTGGTGCAGGCAGCTTCCAGGTAGCATTGTTGCTCAGATTTGTGCTCTGACTGGGAGGTCATTGATTCTCAATACCCAAACTCAAAAAGCATATTATCCTAATTTTGAATGGCAATGCACTCGTGCACGCCTGACTGCAATTATGAAGAGCAGCTTCTGATTGGTGCAGGGGACTGTCCTTAAAAAGGGCCAGTGTGGTAACAACACCAGCAACAGCAGGACCTAAGAAAGAGCTCAAGTTGTGAAGCCAACCAACCAACCAACCAAGCAAGCAGGACCCAGGGAAAGACCACATTCACCAATGGCTTGTGACTTGTGTCTGAGGTATTTTTAATTTTTTTTGGCTCCATTACTGGCTTTGTCTGTGCTGTTTGTCAATGTCATTTTCTCTCTCTCTCTCTCTCCTCAGGGTGCTTGTACTCTTGCTGCTAGCTTTTGGCCACCTTGAAAAGGGTAAGCATCTGTTAATATGTGCACCTGTTGAACTCTAGTAACATTTTATTTTTGCTTTAAGGAGGTAGTACTCAGCATGGAGGTTTTGCTTCCCCTAGAAGCCAGCCAAATAGTTGGTATGCACAGCCATACAGTCAACTTGCGCCCGATATGTTCTATTGGGCTCAACCCCTAAGCCAGCAGCACGGTGCAAGTATGGCCGAGGATGATGCGAATCTTGGTTCTGGTGAACAGTCGGTCCCCCCAATTTGCCCCATCTGTCCTCGCTGCCCCGAGCCACTCCCTTGCCCGTTACCTGGCCCTTGTCCTCATCCTTACTGTAAACCTGGCTATAGTCCTTGCCCTTGCTCGCCATCTTGCTGTAAGAACAGTCGCAGGTGTCGCACCTGGCATCATTGGTAGGCTCCTCCATGTCTGAGCAGGTAAGATGAACTGTCGTAAGCTTATCAATTTTTAACAGTCTTCATTCAGTTACCTTTTCTTGTTTGCAGGTTATCGTCCAGTGATGGTGTGCGCACTTCTTTTTGCAGTAACTATTAAATCTGTGAAATGGAACTGGTGTCTTGTCTTCCCTTGATCACTGGACAACTGTTACTGCAGCCTTCTAAAATGACACACTGGTCCTGTGTGCCTGTCCTAGATTGCAATGTGAAACTCAGACCTTGAGGACTATTCAACTTTAGAGTACCGGTACTGTCACTTGCAAGCATTGAATTTGCACAAGCAACAGCGAAATTTGAATAAATGGGGGGCCTTGAATGCCGTACTTTTTTTTTTTTTTTTTTCCTTTTGAATACTGCTTACTTTTGTACCCCTTTTGAGGGGAAAAAGCTGCAATTCATTTTGTGGCGTTTAGTCGCCTTGTCTCTGAGTCATTCAGTTTTAGTGAAAGTCATACCTGGGTATTGCTCCTTGTAATTCTTGTATTGCTATCATGCCTATAAAGTTTTTTTCTGATATGCTGATACATTACAATCTTCTAAATGCCAAAATGGTTTTGATTTGTCATGCTCTTGTACACAGCCAAGGCAGCAACTGTTCAAGAATATATTTTTAAAGCTTTGTTTCCATGAAAGCAGTTTTTTTTTTTTGGTCTCAAAATGTATAACCCAAGTTCCATGGATGGACCGGACAGCACTAGTAGCATTATTTTCTCTAACTAGTCATGTCTCATTGACCTACGCGTACGCTATTAAACCCTCTGTTAAATTGTTGTGCCGCACAACATTACAACACACAACAGATGTTCTGAACCCTGCTCGGAGGACCACAATGCTCACTTGTTTTGTCTCACTAGGAATATGTAGTTCTGCTTCAGTACTTGTGGAACTTGGGAGGTGTTAGTTCTCTCCTGAGCTAAAGTTGCAACTAACGTGTAAACAAATGCCATACATGGACCTTGGGCTGGATTCAAGGATTGAATAAATGCTCAAATGGATTTCTACAGTGATACCATACATCTTGTTAAGGCATGTCTTTCACTTCAACAATTTTTTAACTCAATTCTTTTCATGTTCACCCAACAACGAAATATCAATTAGACTTCAAAAGTTAAGGATATTTGACTTTGAACAGGACATTTCGTGGTCGATTCAAAGATCAACCGCCTATTGTGAATTTTATCATGAAGCTCCCGTTAGAGAACGGCAACTTGTGCAAAAAGTACTGACACATTTAACAGTTGGACATGTGCATTCAAAAGCTTAGGAAGTCACACTGAGTTCACCTTTAATGGTTCGAATGCATTTTAGGATCATCCTGAAATTTCACCTCAAAGCCAAACATTAACTTTTTGTGAGTGTATATCCTGTGAAAAGAGCACAATCCCAATGACTACTTACTGTTTTAAAATATATAAACGGACCCTGAAAACAAATGTACCCTTCCATATTCTAGCCAAGTAGCATTACGCACTGCATTAGCAATACTTTGCGAGATCTCGCAATACTTTGAGTGGGAACGCAAAGTTTTTTTTTCGCCTTCCATGTCCCCTTTGGGGCTCCGTAGTCTCTCAAGACATCTGGATGTTGAAAATGGTGATGTGAATTTAGGTGACAGGGTCACTGGATTAAAAGGAACGTTTTTGGTAAGGCATTAATCCAAAATGCTGTACAATATTGAGCTAGTCACCCGATTTGATCTTTGTCTAAAGCGTTTAAGGTACTGCCATTTGTAATCTTATAAGTACGACTGTTCTCAAACCCATTTAAGAGGGGGAAAGCTTTGATGGGAGGACCAAAAAAAGAAAAAAAAAAGTTCGCCGTTAGTACCCTGTTCAAGAAATGGAACAAAGTCCAATCCAATTTTAAATTATTTATTGACTGCTGCAATGAATGTAAACTTCAGAAGGACAAATACCTGGATGCAAGGGGGGGGGGGGGCATTACGGTGTGCTTTTCAATAAAACTGAAAAACATTGACCTTACCTGCACAGACATTGAGCAGCCTACCAAGGATGCCAGCTGAGACACCTACGACTACGCTTGCAGCACTTTATACTGCAAGGGCAAGGGAGATGATTGGGCACACAGTCAGACTGAGGGCAATGTTCAGGTAATGGGCAAGGGGAAATTTCGGGGCAATCAGGACAGAGAGGGCAAATCGCTTCCACTGCTTCAATGGACCATCCACCAGACCTCGGAACTACAGCTGCCCGGGACAAACTTGCACTGTGCTGCTGCCATCGGTGGTGGTCGTAAGGTTGAACCACATGACCCACAGGCGCGAAAGCCAAATACCGCATGCCGGCTTCATTCTGCAGGAATCCAGCTGCATTGGACTGAAGTTGACTATATTGCGGATCCCAACTAGCTGGCAGACTTCTTGGAGAACTCCCATCCAAACCAAAAGGAGGAGCAAGATCACCTTGTCCAGAACCATGTCCTAACAAGAGGAAACATAGTAGGACGACAATAGTTTTGCAAGTGCGCAGATTCACAGGGGCTTACCCTTTGCATGGGGTCCAAAGGCTAACAGCCAGAGCACAAGTAACCTAAAGAGAAAAGAGGACAGAACTAAACACCAGTACAGACAGGAGAAAGAAAATAAATAAATATATTACCTCACACACAATTTGCAAGCCATTAGTGAAGTTTGTCACTCGGTTCTTCAGCTTTGCAACTTTGCAGCTTGCTCTTGTGTCCTGCTGTTATTGTTGATGTCAACCCACTGGCCCATTTTAAGGACGGTCACCTGCACCAAGCGGCATGTTGCTCTCGATCATCGCAAGCAGGTGTGTCGGAATTGATTGATTCCAAATGAACGCAATACACTTTATGAGCTTACAGTCAAAGGACTCACAGTCAAAACACATCTCTAAATTTGAGCAAAGAGATGATAAAAGGCATCGCTCGCAAAAAATAAACTAAATAAATAAATTGTAAAAAATAGATGTGTATGATTAATAAAATGCAGTGAGACCGCCGAAAGTGAACCACGATATGGTGAGGGTTGAATTCACAGGAAACAGATTTATTATCAAAAAATCGTTCTATTTTATTCTACATCTTATAATTTTATTGTTTTGATTTTTTTTTTTCAATTGATTTATCATGGGTGCTATTTAACAAACAGTGACAACATAGTTATTTTGTCTGGGTGTTTCTGTACAATTTACATTTCAAATTGATGAATTTGCTGGATTACGCAGACACACTCTTTGAATGCACTGTTACAGGACACTGTGTAGCAAAGGATCGTACTTTGCAAACTTGGGTATTTTTTTGAAAGCAAGTCACAATTTAGGTACTAAGATTGATGGGAAGAAATAAATGTATAGGAAAGGCATATGTTGCACATGAATATTGGTCGAAACAAGCTCATGTTACAATTTTGATGTTTCACGACACACACACACACACACACACACACACACACACACACACACACACACACAAATAAATAACAACCCACTCTATAAACTAATTAAAACTATGTGGAAAAAAAAACAATCGTCAAAACAAAACGAAAACAAAAAAATGATAAATCCAAAATGACTACAACCCTCCATCCAACACGCAAAACATTTTTTATGCAGGCCAGCACCAGCTGTTTCTTGTGAGCGAGTATGTTCAAAATGTGGTGATGTGAACAATAAAATGAATTTGGCTCACTCCAAAATGGTGAAAAATTTTTGGGGGAGGTTGAGTGTTTCCCATTTCACATGATCATCCGTTGCAATCACATCAAGAAGTAAATCAATACACACATTCATCAATCTTTATTTGTAAACACAACACATTTTCAGGAATACTGTATATCTCAAAAATATATTTCACTTATTTAGGGGCTGCAAAACCATTCTAAGCCTTCGAAATACATGTGCCGATATGCTTATTTCTAGTTTTAACAATCCCAATTCAAGAAATCCGGCCAAGTGAAATATTCTTTCCGCACAGACAGATAAAAACTCCACTTGTTTTGGTTTGTCACAGCACTTTGATCTTGTGACAAACAAAAAAAGATAGAATGTAGACAGATACCGACCACTATTCCTGTTTGATTAAAGAAAGTCAGGCGGCAGATTGAGCAGGCAAAAGTTGACACTTGGGAAAACCAAATTGTGACTCCTGGCATGTTTTTCTAAATTTCCCTTCTGAGTGAATCTTTGGCCACACACTGAGCAGGCAAAAGGTTTCTCCCCAGTGTGAGTTCTTATATGCCTTATTAAAGTTGTCTTCTGATTAAAGCTTTTACCACAAACTGAGCAGGCAAAAGGTCTCTCTCCAGTGTGTGATCTAGTGTGCCGAATCAAACCGGTCTTCCACGTGAATGTTTTACCACAAACTGAGCAGGCAAAATGTGTCCCTCCAGTGTGTGTTGTTGTGTGTCTTCCCAGTTGCTCCTTATGAGCGAATCTTTCACCGCAAACGGAGCAGACAAAAGGTTTCTCACCTGTATGCATTCTTGTGTGCCTTATCAAACCTGTTTTCCAAGTGAATTTTTTGCCACAAATTGAGCAAGAAAAAGGTTTCTCCCCAGTGTGGGTTCTCATGTGCCTTTTCAACATTGACTTGCTGAAAAAGGTTTTGTCACATTGAGAACATTTCATGTGTTTTTTGTCAGTGTGACATGTCGTACCATCTTTGGAGTGTTCGTCATCATCACTGTCGGAGGAGTGTGATGTTATGGCATCACTATCTGACAGTGGAGCTAAGTGGTTGTCTGCTTGTGATCCTCCATAGTGGTCTCCATCATCTTCATCATCGTCATCTTCACTTTTCAATGGCAACTTGTTGATATTGGTTTCCTCCAACCCTTGAATCTTCTCTCCCTCCTTACTGACGCTGTGCTCCTCCTCTTCCTCTTTAATGAGAGGGCTCTCCTCCTTTTCTTCTTTCATGTGGGGGAGCTCTAGATTCTCCTGTTCCACCCTGGAGCTCCACTCCAGCTGCCCAGGATGAAGATCACCAATGTCTGCGGGACACACGAAGGCAAGCACACGTGATTGGGAAAAGTCACGCTTTGCTCAGTCAAGTCACGTTATGATGGAAGCTGTGATATGGACCCACACCTACGGTCAAAAAAGTGCAAATAAGTTGAATTAAAGATGGGTTTAAGTTCAGAAAATTACCCATATCTGGAGGGGGAGAAGATTTGGAATAAAACAATGAAAGTGGGGCGGCCTGTTTTGCGTGTGCATGCTTAAGTGCGTGCGTGCACGCGCGTGTGTGTCTACCACTTGTCAGTTTTAAAGACATTGAATCGGATAGATCGAAAAAGTGAGCGCTGTAAACTATTGCACATCAATTAGGAACAATGCCAATGAACCAACAAAAAGCTGCTCGACAATAAAAGTGAAAAATGATCAAACCTGTTCCGTGGAACACAACTTGACGTCGTTGCTTGTCCTCTTCTTTTGCTTCATCACAAAGTTCCTTATCGTACTCATCTTTCACACTTTTTGCACACATTTTCACACGATAACCACTTGATGTCTGCTTTGCGACGTTTCGAAGCTACAAAGCGCACCGATTGTAATATTTTTAATCACTAATGGACAAGCTCGGAGACCGCGCAGTCTCGCTACCTTATTTTTGTTTATTTCCAGGAGACAAGAGCGAGAGGGAAGAGTGTACTTCCGGTGAATGACGCACCGTCAGCACATTCCATCGCATTCCTGCCACCTGCAGGCGAGGAGGTCGTAGAAGAAGCGTGTACATGTACAAGCAGTTTAAAATGAAGCATCATTTAGAAAAGCAAGGCATATTTTTCTGTCATGATTGGACCCCACTAAGATATAATGCATACGAATGGGAATGTATCGGTTACATAAATAATAATACATATACATTCGACTTTTAAATTGATGCTTTTTATAATACTGTAATACAAAAGCGAAAACACAATGCCTGGAGGTGATGTGGGTTTTCAGATGAAACACTAGATAGGTTAGACTTTCCCTCATCTCAGGGTTAATTTCCTCAGTTTTCAGATAACCTACCACTTGAGTGACCTTTACGACCTTTGTTGCAATTGACCTCTAATCAGTGCATCATAATCACTGTCATTTTGAAAAAGCTGTAGTCGGATTTCCACGCCAAGACTCAGGCACCAGCTGTCCTATCCAGCCTGATCAGATGAGAGGCAAAATGTCTTCAGTGATAGAATATACGATGACCAAAACGAAAAATAATCTTCAATCAAGAAATCTCAAGTAAAAAAAATCCCGCTGGATGAATTCACGTATTGGTAAAGAACTGAGACAAACACGGAATTAAGGAGCTATAAAATACACTGAACACAGTCATTGTGTGAAGAGTTGCACCGTATTTTATTGAGGGTAACAAACACCTACCACAAAGAATCAAAGATTATCTTTCATATCTCGAGATCATTTACAGCTGGTCTTCTCATCAGCACGGGTTCTGCTCTTTCTCATCAATGTGTTGTCTTGTGTGTGTTGTCAAAAGTGTAACTTAATTGGAAAAAAAATATTTAACTGCACACTCTGTATGAATTGGGAAAAAAAACACACCAAGCGTGAATCTGTTGAACCAGTCCTGTTGGATCAATTCACGTTAGGTTGCACATTGCGCAGGCAAAAGGTGACCTTTAGAAGAATTAGTGTGTGTACTTGCATGAGTAACTAAATGGGCTTTCTGAGTGAACCTTTGACCACAAACTGAGCAGGCAAATGGTCTCTCCCCAGTGTGTGTTCTTGTGTGCCTTATTAAACTTGACTTCCTCGAAAATGTTTTATCGCAAACCGAGCAGGCAAAAGGTCTCTCCCCAGTGTGTGTTCTTGTGTGCCTTCGAAAATCTACCTTCCAAGTGAAGATTTTGCCACAAACTGAACAGGCAAAAGGTTTCTCTCCAGTGTGTGTTATTGTGTGTCTTCCCAATTGTTCCTTGTAAGTGAATTTTTCATCGCAGACGGAGCAGGCAAAAGGTTTCTCCCCAGTATGTTTACTTGTGTGCGTTATCAGATTTGTCTTCCCAGTGAATCTTTTACCGCAAAATGCACAGGCAAAGGGTTTCTCCCCAGTGTGTGTTCTCATGTGTCTTTTCAGCGTTGACTTGGTAGCAAAAGTTTTGTCACACTGAGAACATTTGGAGCGTTTGTTGTCAGTGTGACTTTTCGAGTACTTATCATCATCGGTGTCAGAGGAGCGTGACGTTACATCATCACTATCCGATAGTGGTGCCAAGTGATTGTCTGCTTGTGATCGTCCGCAGTGGCCTCCATCACCTTCTGTTGTCACATGCCGACTTGAGCTGCAGCCTGGAGTTTCCGCCTCCCTGGTCTCCTCACTTTGACCCTTGCCTTCATCATCTTCACTCTTCAAAGAGACAACGGTAATTAGCAGCTTGGTAATATCCTCATCCTCCTCTTCCTCTTTAATGTAGGGAGGTTTCTCAGTCTCCTCTTGAATGTTGGTAGGTACTGACTCCTCCTCCTTTACACGGTGGAACTTTGGCTCCTGCTTCTCAGGACAGAGAGCTTGTAATCCAGAATTAATGTTGCAGGCAGAACCCATAGTTTTTTTTTTCCTAGCGTGTGTTCTTTTGTGCCTTAATAAATCCGACTTCATAGTGAATCTTTTCCCACATACCAGGCAGGCAAAAGGTTTCTCCCCAGTGTGTGTTTTTGTGTGCTGTATTAAATCTATCTTCATAGAGAATCTTTTCCCACAAATTGTGCAGACAAACGGTTTTTCGCCAGTATGTGTTCTTGTGTGCCTTATTAAATCTTTATTCCAAGTGTATCTTTTGCCACAAACTGAGCAGGCAAACGGTTTGGCACCTGTGTGTGTTTTTCTGTGTCTCGTTAAATCTGAATTCATCGTGAATCTTTTACCACAAACCAAGCAGGCAAAAGGTCTTTCCCCTGTATGTGTTCTTATGTGTCTTAATAAACTTGTTTTCCTGGCAAAGATTTGACCACAAACTGAGCAGGCAAAAGGATCCTCCACAGTGTGTGTTCCCTCCTGAGTTGATGTTTTACTACAAACCGAGATGGAAAAAGGTTTCTCTACAGTGTGTGTTCTTGTGTGTCTTACTAAGTTTCCCTTTACAGAAAATCTTTTACCACAAACTGAGCAGGCAAAATTTTTCTCTACAGTGTGTGTTTTTGTGTGTTTTTTCAAGTGTCCCTTCTGCTTAAATGTTTTATCACAAACTGAGCAGGCAAAAGGTTTCTCCCCAGTGTGTGTTCTTGTGTGTCTTATTAAATCTGCCTTCCAATTGAATGTCGTACCACAAAGTGAGCAGGCAAAAGGTTTCTCCCTAGTGTGTGTTCTCATGTGTCTTTTTAAATTTGACTGATTGAAAAATGTTTTGTCACACTGAGAACATTGGCAGGGTTTCTTGTTGGTGGGACATGTCGTTTCAGCTTTAGGGTGATTATCATGATCAGCGTCAGATATTAAGCTGTCAGAGTCAGGAGAAAAGAGGCAGTCTGCTTTGGGTCCTCCGTGGTGGTCATAGTCATCACCTTCTTCATTTTCATCATCATCATCTTCATCATCATCTTTTTCACTCTTCACATGGTCACCAGTCAGTGTCAACTTGGTGATATGGTCACCATCCAACCCTTGAATTTTCTCTCCCTCCTGACTGATGCTGTGTTCCTCCTCTTCCTCTTTAATGTGAGGGCTCTTTTCTTCTTCTTTAAAGTGTGAGGAATCTGGCTCCTCCTGCTCCACCCTGGAGCTCCACTCCTGCTGCTCAGGATGAAGATTTTCTTCACAGACGTCTGCAGGAAACAAGAAGACAAAATTATGATTGGTCTTTGTTTGCCAAGATGTTAACTCAGTTTCTGTGTTAGAACACGCAGGGTGAATCAAGGTCTTGTATGTTTAAATTATTTATGTAGAAATTATGAGTAGAATGGGAACATTCCACTTTGACCCTTTCTTCCAACTGAGCCACACCCGCCCTCTTCTACTCCTCCTGCATCTCACCCCACAAGATTCAGTATGGACAAGGATCTGTTAGTAAATCTTGAATTTACATCGTTTTTGTGTCACCTTGTTGAGTCACAATCTAGGTCAGCGCATCCTGCTTGGGACCGTTTCAATATTGTGTTGCAACGCCCCATGTCCAAATGCTGGGATTCGCCTCAGCCTTTCACTTGCTTTTAGCATTTCTGAAGGTATTATAACAAAACTGATGACTGTAACCCTGAATCGATGAGTTCCTAATGACCGCTAGGAGGTGCAATCAAAAAACAGTTGGGACAAACATAACACAATTATGGATCAAAAAGGGACTGGCAGCTACTGGGGTCAATTGGATCCTTTTTTGTACACAATTCTTTTTAGTCTTAGTCAAGCTGACCCAATTTTTTTTTTTTTTTACAAACATCAAACAGCAAACCCCAAGATTTGATTGGTCTGTGCGCACACGCGCACGCACACACACACACACACACACACACACTTTTTTTGCATTGTTCCACTAACAAATAACAATGACAATGACATGTGTATACTGAAGATTTTAGTAATTACAAGAACTTTGTGAAATAAGCAACGCATTATCCGGCAGAAGCAATGCCAATGTTTTTGGCCATGGCAGAAAGTACTACAACCTGGGCTGCCACCTGTCAATCACTGGAAATTATGAAACGAAAATCGAGCCGACGCCACGTAATAGAAAACTATGTAAACTATAACACGGTCAATATTATGGAAGAAGAATGCCGAAGACAGGGAAAAAAAGGCAATTAGACAACAGAGAGTGAGACAAACCTGCTCCGTGTAACACAACTTGAGGTTTCTCGAAAACAACATCCAATTGACGCTTTCGCTCGTTGTCGTCTTTTGTTCCACCAAGTTCCTCCTCGTACTCTTCTTTCACACTTTTTGCACACATTTTCATTTCAAACGACGACCACACAGCTCGACACTCACTGAATCACTGCATGGCGATGTGTCGTGAAATTCCACTAGAAGCTACAAAGTGCACCGACAATGAAGTCATCAGTCAGATTGTTCTAGTACTCGACAAATATACATAGAGGTGGAAAAAATGTGATCATGATTGCGAGCTTGTAGACCGCGTCGTTTTGCTAGCTTTTTTCTAGTGTTCATTGATGACAAGCGGAACATCGAAGGATTTACTTCCGGTACACGATGTATTGTTAGCCCATTCTAGTGCGTTATTGCCCCCAGCAGGTGAGAACGTGTCATTGCACGCTCAATCTGAAAGCAGAACAGCTGTGATCGATTCAATTTCCGAGAAAGATTGTGCTCCATTCCCCTCAAAGGGAGCCCTCGATTCTGGGACCTTTGTGCCATCGCGATGGTGCCGCCCAGCGTTGGTGGATGCTGAAACACCCTTGATTGAAGAGCTGATTTCATATATATCGCATACCTGTATACACATTTCCGTCATACCACAAAGTCAAAGATTCTTTACAATTTATTGAGAAACTCAACATCTCACCAGCCCGCATGTGTCTCATGGTTGCTCATCCAATATGGATTCCTGTCAGTGTGCCACTGAGAGAATCTTTGACCACAAGTTGAGTATTAATGTATTGAAGCAATTCCATGTGATCTATTTAAGTTACGGTGCACACTGAGCAAGCAGATGTTGACACTGGGGAGAGCCAGTGTGTGTACTTGTATGTTTTACTTAATGTGCCTTCTCAGTAAATCTTTGGCCACAAACCAGTGTGTGTTCTTGTATGTCTTCCCGGTGAATGTTTTGTCACACACTAAGCAGGCAAAAGGTTTCTCCCAGATGTGTGTTCTTGTGTGCCTCAGTGAAGTTGTCTTCCTTGTGAATGTTTCATCACACACTGAGCAGGAAAAAGGTTTCTCCCCAGTATGTGTTCTTGTGTGCCTTACCAGAGAAAAGTTTATCACAAATTAAGCAGGAAAAATCGTTTATCGCCAGTGTGTTTCTTCCATGCCTTAATAACGTCTTGTCAGTGAATCTTTGACCACAAACTGAGGAGTTAAAATGTTTTCCCCCAGTGTGTGTTCTCATGTGTCTTTCCAAGTTGGACTTGCTGTAAAAAGTTTTGTCACACTGAGAACATTTAACGTGTTTGTCAGTGTGAAGCTTTCATTTTTATTTACATTTTCGGTATTGGGAAATACATAAGGGAATGTAATAGTTTCCTTTTCCCTGAGTATCCATCCATCCATTTTATAATCTGTGTATCCTCTCACAATGTTTGTGGGCGTGCCGGAGCCTATCCCGGCTGTCTTCGGGCAGTAGGCGGTAGAACCTGAACTGTTTGCCAACCAATCATAGGGCACACATAGACAAACAATCAATCATTCGCACTCACAATCACACTTAGAGACAATTTGGAGTGCCCAATCAACCTGCCATGCTAGTTTTCGGAATGTAGGAGGAAACCGGAGTACCCGGAGAAAACCCATGCACATGGAGAAAACATGCAAACTCCACACAGGAAGGCCGGAGCCGGAATCATACATTCACCTCTGCACTGTGAGGCCAACGTGCTAACCAGTGGTCACCGTGCTGCATTTTCCCGGAATAACAAGTTTACACTACTCACAAAAAGTTAAGGTATATTTGGCTTTCAGGTGAAATTTCATGGCGAGTGTAAAATGCATTCCGTTACATGTGAACTTAATGTGACCTTCTCTAAGCTTTTGAATGCACATCTACACGTCCATGTAAAGAATGTATAAATGCATGTATGTAGGCAGGCATGTATTTAACAAAAAAAAAAAACAAAAACAACAACAAAAAACATACATGATTAATGTAGCTGCCTTGGGTTCAATTCTTAATGTAAATATTAATATTTTTATTAAGTCAGCAAGTTAGAGCAAGATGTTTCTCCCATTTGCAGCATTGGTTCTTCTGAGAATGACTTCCATATGAAAGTAAATGTGACTGCGTGAAATCCTAAACTGAATCCCAAACGAATCAAAGTGAGCCTTGAATGGAATTGAATGTTTGAAATCTTAAATCGATACACACAGCCCTAAGTGTGTTCTAACTTCCACTCCAGTTCAAATAAGAACTTTCATTCTGTTCATAGTCAGTATGAGCACATCATATCACAAACAATATTCTGAATGGGTATAAGGCGTGTCACGTGTCATTAAAACATACAGCGGGCAAACATACAATTACAAAATAGTGTCACATACAGTAAAACATCACAAAGTATGAAACCCTTCAAATATGATTTTAGCTGCACAGTGCATGTGGCAAGTTAAGTGGCACACAGAATAAATACAAGATGTAACAGAGACCTATCTAGATATTCTATAGGTGTCTGTGATACAAAATAATGTGTTTGCATTGTTAATTGATTGCGAATGCCATAAAACATACAAAGGAAATATAAAACTAAGGCATCAAATACAAAATAAACATATAAAACAACCCACTTTTGATTTTACCAGCAGGTGTGTCAACATTTGGCTACCGTAATGGAAGGCGCCACGACAAACAAAATTTGGGACAAACTTCAAACTTCTTCTGAGACTTCACCTCAGTGAGCATCACCTATTAACTCCAAGTGAGTTATGCTTTTTCTTTTCTTATGGGTAGCAGAAATGAAAAAGAATTACTACAGAACCCGAAATGTAATTTAGTGTCACAAAAAACCCAAAAACTCTCCGTGCCACCTAAGTGGCAGCTCCTGCTCTCCAGCAGTCCTATGATATATCTGACGATGATGAAATGAGCGAGTAGTTGGATGTCTACAGGTAAAGATCTTTTCTTAAAGTGGTTTTCAGGTCTAGGTGATATTCCTCACCAGGATGACTCCGGTTGTGCTCAAAGATTGCTCTATTGACCTCCTTGTGGAGATCAAGCACATGTCTCCTCCTGTCAGAAGCACACAGAAAGTATTTGTTTAGCACTTCAAAATAAACAGAAGATTGAAGCAAAATCATGGAACCACCAAGTGCACTGCTCATAAAAAGTTCGGGATGATCAGCTTTCCGGTGAGATATTTGGATTGACCCTAAAATGCAGTGCGAACGACCTTTACAAGTGAACTTGATTTGCCCTGCTGTTAACTTTTCACTGTCCAACCGTTCAATGGAAACACCTGTTGTGAATTTCTCAATTTTTATGAGAACAGCAAGTTGGGTAAAAAAGTACTGAAACACTGAACAGCTGGACGTAAGGATTCAAAAGATTAGAGAAGATCAAATTAAGTTCAGTCGGTTATTCAGTGATTGCCCTCATATTAGCAGTTTAAGACTCGTGAATTCACCGAGTCACTAACTTTTAAAAATCTATCCACTGTGATTTGCTCACCTATTCAGTGTTTTTGTGCTCAAAAGTATTGGTTTCGCACCATTTTGTGGCATCTTGGTGTCAACGAATTATGATAAAGTGAGTTGAGGAGTTTCATTTTGGCAAACATAGTGCTTTGCCACCATCCGGTGGTATCTATAAACCTTTTTGGGGAGGAGGCGGCAATTGGTTATGGATTTTTGCTATTCACGGCGGGGCCGCAGTTTGTCATCAGTGGGTTGCAACAGTGATGCAGAGAATACTGGAAGAGCCACAGAAAGGCATTGAAGTGGGTGTCTTTGGAAATGCATTGTCCATTCATGAATCGAATATATGTACATTTTGTCATTCAGTTCCTTGTAGCAGGTTGTGCAAAAAGCACTGAAACTGTTGTACATTTGCACTGACAAGTTTCAACTTGGTAAAATGACATTCAGCTGGGAAGGTTATAGTCAATTTCGTAAAATTTCACCCGATTGCCCCAATTTTTTGTGAGTAGCGGGGATGTCTCCGTACCTTTCCTGGCTCTTGCCTAAGGTATCGGTCAAAGCCTTGAGGTAAATGGAGCGGTGTTGAGCGTGCTGTAGTTGATGTTCTGCAGTCCAGCAGTGACTCCAGAGCACATCAGCATCTGATGGGATACAATCGGGCGTCAACTGTCCACCACCAGCATCCGTCTCCAGGTTCTCATCCCGGCTCTCTCTGGCACAGGGTTGGACCGCCGATACACCAA
>NW_017805698.1:3168682-3236764 GCF_001891065.2 Hippocampus comes | reverse complement strand
CATCCTGCTTGGGACCGTTTCAATATTGTGTTGCAGCGCCCCATGTCCAAATGCTGGGATTCGCCTCAGCCTTTCACTTGCTTTTAGCATTTCTGAAGGTATTATAACAAAACTGATGACTGTAACCCTGAATCGATGAGTTCCTAATGACCGCTAGGAGGTGCAATCAAAAAACAGTTGGGACAAACATAACACAATTATGGATCAAAAAGGGACTGGCAGCTACTGGGGTCAATTGGATCCTTTTTTGTACACAATTCTTTTTAGTCTTAGTCAAGCTGACCCAATTTTTTTTTTTTTTTTACAAACATCAAACAGCAAACCCCAAGATTTGATTGGTCTGTGCGCACACGCGCACGCACACACACACACACACACACACACACACACACACACACACACACACTTTTTTTGCATTGTTCCACTAACAAATAACAATGACAATGACATGTGTATACTGAAGATTTTAGTAATTACAAGAACTTTCTGAAATAAGCAACGCATTATACGGCAGAAGCAATGCCAATGTTTTTGGCCATGACAGAAAGTACTACAACCTGGGCTGCCACCTGTCAATCACTGGAAATTATGAAACGAAAATCGAGCCGACGCCACGTAATAGAAAACTATGTAAACTATAACACGGTCAATATTATGGAAGAAGAATGCCGAAGACAGGGAAAAAAAGGCAATTAGACAACAGAGAGTGAGACAAACCTGCTCCGTGTAACACAACTTGAGGTTTCTCGAAAACAACATCCAATTGACGCTTTCGCTCGTTGTCGTCTTTTGTTCCACCAAGTTCCTCCTCGTACTCTTCTTTCACATTTTTTGCACACATTTTCATTTCAAACGACGACCACACAGCTCGACACTCACTGAATCACTGCATGGCGATGTGTCGTGAAATTCCACTAGAAGCTACAAAGTGCACCGACAATGAAGTCATCAGTCAGATTGTTCTAGTACTCGACAAATATACATAGAGGTGGAAAAAATGTGATCATGATTGCGAGCTTGTAGACCGCGTCGTTTTGCTAGCTTTTTTCTAGTGTTCATTGATGACAAGCGGAACATAGAAGGATTTACTTCCGGTACACGATGTATTGTTAGCCCATTCTAGTGCGTTATTGCCCCCAGCAGGTGAGAACGTGTCATTGCACGCTCAATCTGAAAGCAGAACAGCTGTGATCGATTCAATTTCCGAGAAAGATTGTGCTCCATTCCCCTCAAAGGGAGCCCTCGATTCTGGGACCTTTGTGCCATCGCGATGGTGCCGCCCAGCGTTGGTGGATGCTGAAACACCCTTGATTGAAGAGCTGATTTCATATATATCGCATACCTGTATACACATTTCCGTCATACCACAAAGTCAAAGATTCTTTACAATTTATTGATAAACTCAACATCTCACCAGCCCGCATGTGTCTCATGGTTGCTCATTCAATATGGATTCCTGTCAAAGTGTGCCACTGAGAGAATCTTTGACCACAAGTTGAGTATTAATGTATTGAAGCAATTCCATGTGATCTATTTAAGTTACGGTGCACACTGAGCAAGCAGATGTTGACACTGGGGAGAGCCAGTGTGTGTACTTGTATGTTTTACTTAATGTGCCTTCTCAGTTAGTCTTTGGCCACACACCAGTGTGTGTTCTTGTATGTCTTCCCGGTGAATGTTTTGTCACACACTAAGCAGGCAAAAGGTTTCTCCCAGATGTGTGTTCTTGTGTGCCTCAGTGAAGTTGTCTTCCTTGTGAATGTTTCATCACACACTGAGCAGGAAAAAGGTTTCTCCCCAGTATGTGTTCTTGTGTGCCTTACCAGAGAAACCTTACCAGAGAATAGTTTATCACAAATTAAGCAGGAAAAATCGTTTATCGCCAGTGTGTTTCTTCCATGCCTTAATAACGTCTTGTCAGTGAATCTTTGACCACAAATTGAGGAGTTAAAATGTTTTCCCCCCAGTGTGTGTTCTCATGTGTCTTTCCAAGTTGGACTTGCTGTAAAAAGTTTTGTCACGCTGAGAACATTTAATGTGTTTGTCAGTGTGAAGCTTTCATTTTTATTTACATTTTCGGTATTGGGAAATACATAAGGGAATGTAATAGTTTCCTTTTCTCTGAGTATCCATCCATCCATTTTATAATCTGTGTATCCTCTCACAATGTTTGTGGGCGTGCCGGAGCCTATCCCGGCTGTCTTCGGGCAGTAGGCGGTAGAACCTGAACTGTTTGCCAACCAATCATAGGGCACACATAGACAAACAATCAATCATTCGCACTCACAATCACACTTAGAGACAATTTGGAGTGCCCAATCAACCTGCCATGCTAGTTTTCGGAATGTAGGAGGAAACCGGAGTACCCGGAGAAAACCCATGCACATGGAGAAAACATGCAAACTCCACACAGGAAGGCCGGAGCCGGAATCATACATTCACCTCTGCACTGTGAGGCCAACGTGCTAACCAGTTGTCACCGTGCTGCATTTTCCCGGAATAACAAGTTTACACTACTCACAAAAAGTTAAGGTATATTTGGCTTTCAGGTGAAATTTCATGGCGAGTGTAAAATGCATTCCGTTACATGTGAACTTAATGTGACCTTCTCTAAGCTTTTGAATGCACATCTACACGTCCATGTAAAGAATGTATAAATGCATGTATGTAGGCAGGCATGTATTTAACAAAAAAAAAAAACAAAAACAACAACAAAAAACATACATGATTAATGTAGCTGCCTTGGGTTCAATTCTTAATGTAAATATTAATATTTTTATTAAGTCAGCAAGTTAGAGCAAGATGTTTCTCCCATTTGCAGCATTGGTTCTTCTGAGAATGACTTCCATATGAAAGTAAATGTGACTGCGTGAAATCCTAAACTGAATCCCAAACGAATCAAAGTGAGCCTTGAATGGAATTGAATGTTTGAAATCTTAAATCGATACACACAGCCCTAAGTGTGTTCTAACTTCCACTCCAGTTCAAATAAGAACTTTCATTCTGTTCATAGTCAGTATGAGCACATCATATCACAAACAATATTCTGAATGGGTATAAGGCGTGTCACGTGTCATTAAAACATACAGCGGGCAAACATACAATTACAAAATAGTGTCACATACAGTAAAACATCACAAAGTATGAAACCCTTCAAATATGATTTTAGCTGCACAGTGCATGTGGCAAGTTAAGTGGCACACAGAATAAATACAAGATGTAACAGAGACCTATCTAGATATTCTATAGGTGTCTGTGATACAAAATAATGTGTTTGCATTGTTAATTGATTGAAGTGCGTATAAAACATACAAAGGAAATATAAAACTAAGGCATCAAATACAAAATAAACAGATAAAACAACCCACTTTTGATTTTACCAGCAGGTGTGTCACCATTTGGCTCCAGTAATGGAAGGCGCCACGACAAACAAAATTTGGGACAAACTTCAAACTTCTTCTGAGACTTCACCTCAGTGAGCATCACCTATTAACTCCAAGTGAGTTATGCTTTTTCTTTTCTTATGGGTAGCAGAAATGAAAAAGAATTACTACAGAACCCGAAATGTAATTTAGTGTCACAAAAAACCAAAAAACCTCCGTGCCACCTAAGTGGCAGCGCCTGCTCTCCAGCAGTCCTACGATATAACTGACGACCAGAACCCGAAATGTAATTTAGTGTCACAAAAAACCCAAAAACTCTCCGTGCCACCTAAGTGGCAGCTCCTGCTCTCCAGCAGTCCTATGATATATCTGACGATGATGAAATGAGCGAGTAGTTGGATGTCTACAGGTAAAGATCTTTTCTTAAAGTGGTTTTCAGGTCTAGGTGATATTCCTCACCAGGATGACTCCGGTTGTGCTCAAAGATTGCTCTATTGACCTCCTTGTGAAGATCTAGCACATGTCTCCTCCTGTCAGAAGCACACAGAAAGTATTTGTTTAGCACTGCAAAATAAACAGAAGACTGAAGCAAAATCATGGAACCACCAAGCACACTGCTCACGAAAAGTTAGGGATGATCAGCTTTCCGGTGAGATATTTGGATTGACCCTAAAATGCAATGCGAATGACCTTTACAAGTGAACTTGATTTGCCCTGCTGTTAACTTTTCACTGTCCAACCGTTCAATGGAAACACCTGTTGTGAATTTCTCAATTTTTATGAGAACAGCAAGTTGGGTAAAAAAGTACTGAAACACTGAACAGCTGGACGTAAGGATTCAAAAGATTAGAGAAGATCAAATTAAGTTCAGTCGGTTATTCAGTGATTGCCCTCATATTAGCAGTTTAAGACTCGTGAATTCACCGAGTCACTAACTTTTAAAAATCTATCCACTGTGATTTGCTCACCTATTCAGTGTTTTTGTGCTCAAAAGTATTGGTTTCGCACCATTTTGTGGCATCTTGGTGTCAACGAATTATGATAAAGTGAGTTGAGGAGTTTCATTTTGGCAAACATAGTGCTTTGCCACCATCCGGTGGTATCTATAAACCTTTTTGGGGAGGAGGCGGCAATTGGTTATGGATTTTTGCTATTCACGGCGGGGCCGCAGTTTGTCATCAGTGGGTTGCAACAGTGATGCAGAGAATACTGGAAGAGCCACAGAAAGGCATTGAAGTGGGTGTCTTTGGAAATGCATTGTCCATTCATGAATCGAATATATGTACATTTTGTCATTCAGTTCCTTGTAGCAGGTTGTGCAAAAAGCACTGAAACTGTTGTACATTTGCACTGACAAGTTTCAACTTGGTAAAATGACATTCAGCTGGGAAGGTTATAGTCAATTTCATAAAATTTCACCCGATTGCCCCAATTTTTTGTGAGTAGCGGGGATGTCTCCGTACCTTTCCTGGCTCTTGCCTAAGGTATCGGTCAAAGCCTTGAGGTAAATGGAGCGGTGTTGAGCTTGCTGTAGTTGATGTTCTGCAGTCCAGCAGTGACTCCAGAGCACATCAGCATCTGATGGGATACAATCGGGCGTCAACTGTCCACCACCAGCATCCGTCTCCAGGTTCTCATCCCGGCTCTCTCTGGCACAGGGTTGGACCGCCGATACACTATAGCTCTGGATGAAGAACAGCTTTGGTTTGCCAACCAGTCCTGAACACGCATCGCCGGTGAAAAGACGGCAGACATCTTTGAGACAGAGCCCTTCGCTGCACGTGTCCGTGGCCAGGAGGTGAGTGCCGGTACCGCGGCTGATGATGCAGCAAACAAAGCCATCGCCTTGGTGATCCTGACTTCCTCGGAAGACCCCTCTGAGCTTTGAAACGGTCTCGACCAGGCCAAGCCATTTGTACAGTGTCACGTTGAAGTGGAGCGATTGAAACATGTGCTCCAGCATCTCTAAGAAAAAAATGTCACAATAAGTCAAACTATCCAGAGAAGGGGTAGATTAGATTTTTCCGAGCATTATTTTTAGGATAAAGGTGTGTGCCGCATACACACACCCCTGCTCTAAATTAGCCATAAGTCTACATGTGAATTGTGGTATGTCTATATACACAGATATGACAATCCTCACAGACATATATTCTTTACCCTCTGCGAAGAAAGATTAAGATGCCTAACTGGGTAATTGTAACCATCGCCTTGAAACAAAATAAATTTAATCGGATCATCGTATTATTTAAATATACCTGTACATAACAAATTGATGGATTACTAGTTCTGTTGGATAAAGCCCAACAACATAATTTTCCAACGTATGCAATGTATACGTTAGGTCTTATTGTGAGTTCAAGGTGCTTGGTGTCTCACCTCCATCATTTCCCACGCAGTCTATGATGAGACACACTCCTCTGGTCTCACTCGTAAATTTGTACTGATTTACTGGACTCTGGTACACACATGCAAGCAGAGACATGTTTGAAATTCAACAGGGGTTAAAATAGATTAACAAAAGGTGGACAGAGCCTTTTGCAACACCTCATGAATTAATTAATATTCATGGACTGGAGTACACCTCTTAGGGCCCCTGAATCTTATTTGTCACCTTAAAAACACTTTTAGACAGTTGCTTACAACTTCAGTAGGAATCGTTTGACAAGTGTGCCACTACTTTTGTCTGTAAATTGTCTTAGTATGAATCTTACCTGGCAAGCATGGTGCCCACCTACTTCAGGTACGGGTAAGTTTACTGAAATCAGATGTAAAATACGAGGAAAATCAATGTGGGGAGGAAAAAAGTTACGAGCAGTACACTATTACTAATTTAAATGACGTTCTGAAAAATTTCCCAACAGAGCATGTGAGAATGAGTTCATTCAAATACTGTATGCGGGTTTTCAATGTGTGATGCACGCCTCCTCCCTGGGGGAGGGGGGTGACTTTGGGGGGGGGGGGCAGTTTCAGAAAAATAAAGACAAGTATTACAGGAAGGCTGTCGTCAGAATCGAACTCTGCACCTCTGCGCTAACCAGTCACTGTCACTTAAAATGGAAACATACTCTCTCTCTTTCTTCATATAAAAACTGGAAATGGGCACTTGGCTTTGCGTCACTCAATCTCTCAAGACTTATAGGTTAATGGACTAGAGGGGAAAATACTGCACCGCTCACCTGACATGTTGTACACCTTCAGTTTTTTGGCCAGGTCAACCCTGCCAACATGCATGAAGCATTCCTCCAAAAAGTCCACTCTTTGGGGGGAAATCTTATCGAGGCGCTCCAGTTCTATAATCAGGTCCAGGAAGTTCTGCGAGAAAAATGTTCAGAAATGAGAAGTGAAAGTGTTGACTTAAAAGCGTTTGATGTGGCAACAACAAATGTCCCCGCCAACGCAGGAATGCACTGCGACATTGCGTCATTGCTTTACCGTGGCAGTTTCCTTTTTGTGACGTGGTAGCATGTTACCCAGCAGAAATTTCACACTGTTCACATCTTCGCTGGCCATGTCCTCACTTATATGAGCCATCAGTACTCTGGAGCAGGGACGACATGAGGAACACATTTGTCAGATACAATTAAACTATGAATGAGATTTTTTTTTTTTTTTGTGGCTTGTATACAAATAGTTGTCTCTCTGGAGTGGCTGCCTACCAAGCAAGCAAGCATAATTGTCTAAATAGAATTGTGAACCATACATGCTTGCAAAATGTATTGATAGCCTGTGTGACTTTAAGGGAATATTTATCCTTCATCAATGTTTCAAAGAGAAGGGACAATTAATTGCGACACATCTCACACCTGTTTCAAAAGCACCCTCTGACTTCTGTTCCTTCTGCTTAGTAATATGAGAATTAATTTACTGTTTTATTCTTTTATGATTTCCAAATTCCCCCGTGACCATTCAAACACTCACAGGTGCATGCTTCTGTAGCAACCTTTACAAACATGGTGGAGGACAGATTTTGGGACTACTTCAAGCTCCCTTTTGCCATTTCAAGCCACTTTACCATTAAAAAAATAAAATAAAATAAAATAAATCACAAATTTAATGCATGCTCAGTTTCAAGTTTCACACCATCACTACAACTTTCTTTTCGGGAACACACATTGGTTTATTAAATGTATAAATTCAGGTAAATTAGGCATGGGCCAATTACCAATTTGACTGTTTCCCATGGTTTTAAAAAGTCAAGGTTTCGATAACTGTTAATACACCGGTAGTCACCACAGTCACCGGTGAGCTATTCTCTTCTTTTAGTGGGGGGTTGTCGAAGCAAGGCAGAATGATTAGCTGCTTGCAGAGTTGACTACAGAGCGCCTCTTTCAAGTTACTTGTCTCAAATTAACTTTTTTTCCTCATCAACTAGCAGAAGCACAGAGGAGGAGGTGAGAGGGAGTGAGACAGAAGAGGCAGTGCAAACACGGATGCCTTTTCTCTCCTTAGGAAAAAAAAGGGACCAGTGGGTACTATTGAGACCCAAAGAAAACATGAGTAGTGTACACAAACTTTGTAACAGTAGTACAAAAGAATGACATTTTGGGTATTTTGAGTCACATTAAGAAAAGTATATAGTGAAATAATGACATCTAGGAAACGTTTGTTGCTGTCAAACAGGCCAACTTTGAATGGTTAAATCACATAAGAACTGTTTTAAACTGTGAAGAAAAAAATGATAATGCATTTTTTTGTAGATGCTTTCTCACCTGAATCTGGGAAGAACCTGCCTGGATCTCAAAGCTCTCTCCACCTCATCCCTGCTGGACCCAAAAACCCGCCTCAGGATGTCGTACCTTCTCAAATGCAGCATGAGCTCAGCCAAAAACAGACTTCCTGCGTGATAACTCATGACTTTGGATTCAAGCGTGTCCTTCAAACGGGCTACTGTATTATCCATGTCCAACGTCTCACACAAGTAGAAAACCTTCAAGCGTTCGTGACTGCTGAGAGACTCTGAGATTTGATGAATAGCACGAAGCATTTCTGTACCAGAGAGAGCCATCGGTACAGGAAGTCGATCGTAGCATTGAGTTTGATGATAAACATCCAGTAGTCCTGGGAACTAAAACAAAACATCGGTATGATTGGTTTAAAAAAGTTCCAAAAATATAGCTTGGAAATTGAAACTCAACCAGAGAGACACTTACTTGGGAAGTTGTTGCGTCAGTGTGCGTCATGAGCGAAGAATTTCCGGACACGATTTGTGAAACCTAAAAAAAAGAATCCTGTGTGAGATCACGACTCGCTACTTGTCGACATACTGATTAAGCGTTAAGTTATCTCTCTTTTAGTGCAGATGGGTTATACACTGAAAAGAATGACGTAATTTAAAACTAGAGAGAGAGAGAGAGAGAGAGAGAGAGAGAGAGAGAGAGAGAGAGAGAGAGAGAGAGATGGGAGGGGGCTATCTGAGGCGGGGTTTCCGTGGAAAAGTGCATAATTTTAAACCAGGATGAAGACGTGTAAATAGTTTTTTTTTTAAAATATAATCTGCTTTCAGGTTTGTCATGCTGTTCACAACCTACTCCTCGGTCCCCATATTTAACAGAGAAATTTTAATCACCGCTCCTATATCAACAAAGCATCATCAAACAAGTAAGGATAATTATTTCGCATTTGGTGATAGCTTTAAAGCCATTTGAACTATTTTTTAATCTTTCCTTTCAATGCAAAGTACTGCAGCCATACCGAAACTGAGTGCGTCATAAAACGCAATACCAGGATGCACGCGGAAGTCAATTTCCACCAATTACAATCCGTCAAAATTTTTGCAGCTAAAATATGTTTCGACCAAGAACTGTATAGTTGTACACATTTCTAGCTTGTTTAAAACTGATATGCAGTATAAATAAAAAAAAAAATCTCTCCATTTTTACGGATATTTGGATTCAATTTAGGGGTGTTTGTACACCCCCAAAATGGCTAGCAACGAGTATGAATCGTCTTGAATCATCGTTGAGTCCACGAATCAGGTCAAGAGACAACTTCAGCGTTCGTCCAAAATTGTTAACGCAATTACCTCCGGTTAAAGTGACTGGTGGAGGAGCCCGAAGGAGACCGGAACAAACCAAGTGGAGAAATGTTAAAACATCTAGACTGGCTTTTTTTTTTTTTACACAATATGTCTTCAAGAGCGTACCAAAGACGACCAAATCCGATATGTAGACTTAGTGTTTACATGTCGTCGGAATGGTGATACCATATCCGCGACTCCAAGCATGCTTTGCAGTGCTGTTTGAAAATAATTGACACTCGCTACGGGTTGCTCTTTGTTCGTGTGACTGTGGTGTCTTTAAAGATGACAGAGCAAAAAGAAAAATGATTACACCATTGCAGATGAAAGGGCATGAGGGTTAAAGGGTGGAGTGAGGAAGTCAAGTGTGTCGCGCGATTGGGGTGAGTTGTAGTAGCAAACTGCAGCAATGTAATGGAGATGCATTCTGTTACCACTCGGGCGTTACCGATATAATGTACGTACATTTGAATGATACACATGCATTTATTTTTGTGCAAAGACACCCGTCGTAAATTAAACATTTCAGCAAGTTCGGGTTCAAACAACAACGTCATCAAACTACAGTTGACAGAGTACACAGGAAGTCCACGAACCTGTTTTCGGAATTTGGTCGCGTTCTGCATAAAACGGACTGTCTTCTCAGTGAGGACGAAAAGCGTACTTTATGGACTTTACGCGGGATAGCAATTAAATCGAATAAACGCGCAAACCACGTCTGCTGTGGCTTCTGCTACTTCAGAAATGCGTCGTGATCTTGACGCCGTGCAGTCCGACGGTCATGAACGCCTCAACACCCCACCCCCTTGGTGAACAAGCAAGCACCACTTCCGCTCAGCTCGACCAATGGCAGCACTTCCGCTCAGCTCGACCAATCGCGTGCCGCGTTGCTTGAAGCGTCATCCCGGTGCACTCACACTGACAAGCACAGACGTGAGATTCTGCGGTCGGTCGCACACTGGCGTATGCGTGAAACGAGCTTCTCGACCGGGTGACCGCCCTCGCCAAACACCACCACTGTTTCTCCTTCCCCGAGGGCTCAGCCTCCGCAACGAACGTCACTACAGGTGGGTGTCTCGTGAGTTGCTGGATAAGACGGAAAAAAATGATACTAGGCGCTGACTTGACGCGTTACCGTGATGGTTGTGCGGGGTTGAAGGCTGGCTACCTGAGGCGGTTTTAGTACGCGGCGTCCAAAGTGTTAACAACCGGGTGGAGCAGAGGCACAAGACGGACGGAAAGCGGCGGGCGGTCTCCGGCATGGTCACGACCGAGGACGGAAGACGTCTGTATGGGCCAAGCTAAAGAGCCGAGCTAAGGTTAGCTAGCGGCAGCGGGGCTCAGGAGGTTTTCGTGGCGGTGAGTGCGGTTTGCGACGTGGGTTGGAAGTTATTGACACAAGCACAGGAAAAAGACGCGCTTTAATGTTTAAACGGGTAATATGAGTACAGTGGGCTTGGTAACACAAGGCGGTGTTGTTCCGCAGACGTTACGTGCAGTTTTTTGTGCCACGGTGGCACAGGTCATTTGTCGGACACTTCACTTGGTACACCTTCCTCCGCTGTATATCAAGCAAGCAGCCTTTTCAAAATCCAGTGATGATCGCGTAAAAACGTCCCAATCAAACAGTGTTGCATGTCCGTGTGTTTGCAGAGCTTCTGCATAAAATCTCATGCAGGTGGACCGAATTTTAGGGTTGTTATGACTGCCGTGTTTTTCGGGGAGTTGTAATTTTGTAAGAATACAGCAGTGAAAGTCATATTGCAACGTAGCATGCTAAATGTATAATATGAATGTAAATGATATATATGAGATATGAATAATGATATATGAATATAGTATAATATAAAAAAATAGACACTCTATTGGGAAAAAAAATCCTTATGTAATTTTTCCAGAAAAAAATATTTATAGAAAATAATTTGAATCAAATGAATGTAAAGTATGATGAGGAAAAAAATCATTTCTTTAAAAAAGTGCAATATTAATCGGTAAATGTTAGAATAATGATATATGAATATAGTATAATATAAAAAATAGACACTCTATTGGAAAAAAAAATCCTCATGTAATTTTTCCAGAAAAAAATATTTAGAGAAAACAATTTGAATCAAATGAATGTAAAGTATGATGAGGAAAAAAATAATTGCTTTAAAAAAGTGCAATATTAATCTGTAAATGTTGTAATTTTACAAGAATAAATAGCAATAAATTTACAAAATCACAGGGCTAGAACTAGAGTCACAATTTTTTGAGAACATAGTTTTAATATTATGAAGGTTAAAATGTAATATTATGAGGAAAAGTTATAAATTTATGAGGGAAACTTCGATAGAAAACAATTAATGATGAGGTTGAAGTTGTGATATGAAAAAAAAATAGCATCATGATATTAATGGAGAAAAAAACTTGTAATTTTACAGTGATAAAGTTGGAGATTTATGAAAATTAAAACAAGAGGACATAAGTAGTAAAATTACAAGAATAAAATGGTGATATTAAGAGGAGATTAGTCCCGATCTTTCAGGAAAGCATATCATAAAGGTAAAGTTCTAATACGTATAAGAAAGTGTCAACTCATCATTTCAGGAAAGTTAAAGGTGTGATAATTTGGGAAGAAAAACTTACAATGAGAAAAAGTTGTACTTGTACAAAAAATAAAATTCTCTTATGAAGAAGAAATAATTTATTTTACCAAGAAGAGTTCAACTACTTGAACACAGTTCTAACATGAGAATTACATCCTCCTGACGTGAAATGTATTCATTTTTACAAAAACAATATTGTAAATATAATAATAAAAAAAGGTTTGAATGAAGTTGTAATATAAGAAATGGAGACATTTTAAGAAAATACTTAAGTTGATGTGAGGAAAGTTTTTACAATAGATTTTTGAGAATAAATTTAAATTTGTGAGCAGTTTAGTCCCTTTAAATACTCAGAAGAAATATGTTTACATTTTACAAGAATGCAGTCCACATATTTCCCAAAACTAAATCCTAATACTGTGAAACATAAATATGTTGTAGTTTTGTCCTAAAAGAAAATGTAAAAAGGGTCATTTCAACAGCAAAAACCACATGAGAAAAAGTACATTTTCAAGTCGGAGCTATTCAACAAAGCAAAACTGAAATGAACTTAGTGTCATGTAATGTGAAAAATAAGGTGGAAGCAATAAATTGTAATAATGCAAATGTCAGCACTCATTTGTGCTCCAATGACTGACATTTGTATTATTACAATGTATTTTTTTCACAAAGTGGTGTTCATGGGTTGTACTCCTTTTGGAAATAAATGAGGCATTTTGATGTTTTCACAGAGTTGCCTTGGAGAATGAATCATCTAATTAATGAGGAGTGAAGCTGATCAAAACTGCCCTACTGTGCACGGGTGCTTACTAACTAAAGAGCTGCTGCTGTTCAATCACTGCATTCCACTAATGTGGTTGATTCGATAACAAGAACGTAATTGATTAGCATTTGACGGGTTGTTTGGTTCTCAAAGTGCTTAAAGCTAACAATCCCCTAACCAGTAATGGATTGTATTAATTCCCCCTCATCTTTGCATAGGCGAGTTCCTTCAATCAATGCATCAGTGGCAAAAATGCAGAACTGATGCCACGCCATCTGCTGCTTATCCTCAATTATCATCCTCCTCCTACTCCTCCTCTCTTTCACTTGTCTCTGTGGCTGTGTGTTTTGGGACTATCACGAGGACAGCAGGCTATTTTAGAGCCGAAACTCCCAATTACCCGTTTAATCTGTCTCTCCGCATCTTCTCCCGTTCAGTGACAAATGGCACCTGTCCATAGCAAGCCTTTTGAAAATGAATTGTGAGGCTGTTTACGGTGAGGTTTCAAAACTAAATCTTCCCTTTGTTGATAGTGATGAAAGCTCTTCACATTAAACGCACATGCCGCATAAAACAAGATCACTGCCATTTACGGGTTCTGGTTGAGAACGCAGTAAAAAGTAAAAGCCTCTTTTACAAAAGACATCCTGCACAATTGCTGCAACCGGAGTCATCTTTTATCTGCCTTTTCCGTTTATGCGGATGCCGCGGAAGCAGTATATGCCGCAAATGTTTGTTTGCTTTGCTACAGTAGCACAACATGCCACAGTCAGATTACAGTAAACCCTCTTTGACATTGAGGTTATTGTTCCCGACCCACCCGTAATAGGTGGAAACCCACCACACAAAGAGGCTGGAGCCCGTCTGAAATTCTGATTTATTTTATTTATTTTTTTTTTTTTTAAGGCCAATGTCAATTTCCCTTTTTGGCAGATTAAAATTCTGACGTCCGATTAATCGGCCAAGTAATAAGACAAGTATATAAGGAATAAAATACATGTAACTTATTTTCCTTTTGCGCTTCCCTAAAACGTAGTTTGTAATGTGTTAAAAAAATATGGCAAAAAATTGGCAGGTTTTAAAATTGGTAATATTGTCCAATTAATAATCAGGATAAATTGATTTTGCTATTTTATCCTGCTGATATTATGAAAGAGCATCTTAAATTGAGTGTATATTAAATTGACAGCAAATCACTTTTAATTCTCAAGAACATTGAACATTGGCATTGAAATGTAGAACAATAAACTATCTTAGATATTTTTTTTTAAAAAATGTAAGTATGACAGACCCAGGCGTTGTTCACAAAAAAATGGCACTTTGCAAATATTAAATAAATTGATACACCGGCACAAAAAAATCACTATTACCTTCTTCCCCCGCTCCTCAAAAGGCTGGTCGCATCGTTGCAGCCTCTTATTCATTCATTCATTCTTTAAAAACATTTTTTTTAGGCATAACATGAAGAAATTTGGTTGCCTCGGCACCCAAATTGGTCTGAGTCTAAAGGCCTGTATAAATAATGGCACCCGACAACCCTGAACCATTTGAGTAGTTTTGTAAAATGGATGGCCCAATAATTGAGACTGAATCAATAGCGTACAATGGTACAAATGTGCAACACAGGTGTGACTGAAGCACGACTGATTTAACGGAAACAATGTCCCGGTAGCTCCAAAGTGCGTTGGCTCACTCCCTTCTAGGCGACGCGCTCACCCAAAGGATCAAAGCTGTAATTAGCCCGACATGGATTAGCTGCGGGGACTGTTTTCCACTACGCTCGCTCACCCCCGTGGACTCAGAGGATCGCACAGGCTTCAAGCCCACTGATGTTCCTCTTTTTCCCCATTGGAAGAAAGTCAAATGAGATATTTTCTTTTTTCTTTTTTTTTTTTTTTTTAATGCTTTTCCTGAGAGCTTTCAGATAAAAGGCTCCTCGACTTCATATGCACTTTACCTGTCAAACGCTTTTTTTATTTGAATGTGTTACAGTTTGCATTTGCCTTTTCTCCCCCTGCCTCGAAATGTGTTCTTGGTGCGCCTAAAAGCCATAGTGGAATCATTTTAGGCGGATTGCTTGCACAGGCTTGACAGTTGGCTGGATGTGACTCACTGCTTTGCCACGTATCATGTCTATCTGCGTGTTGGCTGCCACTGCAATCTGCACAACAGCAGCCCTTCTTTGATTATCTTTCTGTCGGGAGGCCCAGCACCGAACCATCAAATACTCCACTGAAACTGCACAGTTGATCGATACCTGTGACTACATCAACGAGAGCATTCCAAAAGCGCATATCCGAGGCCAAGAGCAAACAGTTCATGACCGTCTGGTCCCAAAGTCCTTGGTTGCAGCAAGGGCTGTTTGGTAGAAAGAAAAATGTACTTTTAAAGTAACCTATGAATGGTACATACAGTGGGATCTGTCAAACGCATTCTCTCTAACTCGACGTAGTTCCGATTTCAAAACAAAATTTCTCACATGAAATAATGGAAATAGAGAATTTCTGTTCCAGAGTCAGACATTCACAATCACAAAAGCCTTGCGTTTTTTTTAAGTTAATGCTCATCTTCGTCACCTGATGCAAGGACAAAGTAAACCCAACAGTTGAAACCCCCAAACAACTAATGCTTCTTAGAAAATTGGAACAGACCAAATAACGAGGCAGAAGAAGAGCCTGCAACTTCCAAGAAAAATAAAGCCGTATTTAAGAGCCAAGATCAGCAGTCCTACTTATAGTACAGATTCATTGCCAGTTGACTTGCACGCACCAAACCCTTTCTGCGTAATATGACATGACAGCCTCGCAAATGAGGCAATGAAGCAATCAGAACTGCTTCAGCGCATGGAGCCTAAGCATTACAAGACGATCCAAAGAAATTTTCTGAAAGAAAAAAAACAATATTCCAGCGTGGGAGCGGCATGTTAATTACCACAGCTACATTCAGTCTTATGGTGAGGTGCACATTTCATCATTTGGTTTTATTTATTTTATTTGTCAAAACAAGCCTCAACTTGAAACCTGTCCAGGGTGCGAAAAAGGTAGAACACAGCGGTTTGAGAAAATGGATGGATGGATGTTCTCTTTGGAATCGTAAAAGGTCTTTTAACTGTTAAATGATTATATCCTTCAAAGATATTAAGTTATTCGTCAAATGTGTAACAATAAAAGCTCTGTTTTAACTTCCTGTAGGTATAGTCTTGTTTTCCCGCATTCTCTTTCTCTTAACCATCCATCTTAAAGCTGCTTTTTCTATCCAAGTGAGTGTTGCCAAAAAGGCAATGGAGAAGTAAAACGCACCCACAATTGATCATTTGAGGCACGGGATATTTGATGTCACACGTCCTACACAGAGCTCTCGGCAACCATTTTTAATGTGACTGGGTGGTCAGTGTTAGGTAACATCATCAGGCATCATCCTCCCCACCCCACGCTCGTCGGCTCTCTTTGCTGGTCACGACTCCCTGTCAGTCCAAAGTTGAACAGTCGCCAAATCCCGGGTGATCAATGAAGCCTTTGAATTAGCGCCAGCTATTTGATGCTGAGATGGAATTGGAAATACGTGGAAGGAAAGCGTAGGAGAGAACACTGGAGAGCGCGGCAGCCCGTTAACAAACGTGCTCCGGAATGCGACGGAGGATCAAAAGGATAATAACATCGGGAGTGGTCTCGCTAATGCTTATTAGTTTGCCGACAGTTAGTTCCTTTTAGGCATTTTGTCATTGTTACGCGAGTATTAAAACCAGCCGCGATGCACTTTATGGAGTCAAAATGTAAGTCTCATCACCATGGTTTGAATGCAGAAGCTGACTGCGTATTATTGCACCCACTGCTTTTGTGCTCTCCTCTTGCTCAGCTATTCCTTCAGTGGTTTTAAAGCCTCTGGTCTGCTCTGTGGTTGGTATGCTCAAGGTCAACCTTTGTGTCGAAGCTCTCTTACCAGGCGTTGTAGCAGCAAAAGATCCCCCAATGCGTTTTTTTTTTTTTTGTAATTTACTGTAATCTCTAGTTTGTGTCATGTCTGTATTACTTTTAATACAGCATTTTATTCGATTTCCTCAATCAGTGGAAGTGAAAATTGTACTTTTTAGACAAAATCCATTCATGCCACCAGGTGTTTAATGCTGATCCATAAGCTGTTTATTGGTTCCTTTGTGCCAATATAAACCGATCTCTTGAACTGGAGTAGCAGAGCACAGGCATCCACCAAGGCAAAAGACTTGTTGGATTGAAAAATCATCACTTTTCAAGGCCACAGGATTTCACTTGGGCCGTGTTGGTGCAGTGTCTTCTGATGGAGCGCTTTGCCTCCATGCAAGTGGACTGCAACTCCAAACAGCAATTTAGCTGAGACTGAGTCAACAGCATCCCTGCTGCTTTCAGTCCGAAAGTGCACTCCATTTTGCCTCCGTTGCCTCTTGACCCAATTACAGTCATCAAAATTAGCACAATAGAAATCATTCGGAATGATCAGTTGATTAGTTCAGTGTTTTTTCAATCTTTTTCGAGCCAAGGCACGTTTCTTTCATTGAAAAATTGCTGTGGGACACCACAAGCTGAAAATCTAATAATTTAACAGTTAAAGTGTTATATTGTTATTATAAGGGTTTTTTTTTAAACAATGAAGAATAATGTTATAACACCTTGAATAGGAATCAAATAAACATCAATAAAGTATTTTATTATCTTTCATTTTTATTCTCACCCAGTGTGGTAAATGGTTTGGATGATCACAGATCTGATATCCTGGCAGCAATCGATGAAAGACCCACAATGCTCTTCTTCCACAACTCTCAGTCTTTCTCTGTTATTAGTTTTTACAGTCGTTAGGCTATTTCTTTAGCCGCTTCGGGTTCGAACGTCTCATTTACCACAAGTTTAGCCACAAGTTCAGCGACATGGTAACTTGCTTTCAGGGCTCAGGCACATTGCTTGTTTCTTCGTTTGTTCACACAGGCGAACAAAATACTCCACATTTTTGTTTTGAAGTGAAGGGTGTTTTGTTTAAGACAGCGGTGTCAAACGTACGGCCCGCGGGCCGGATCCGGCCCCCAAAGGACTTTAATCCGGCCCGCGAGATGATTATGTAAAGCAGTGGTGTCAAACATACGGTCCGCGGGCCGTTCCATCAGGTCCACAGGATAATTTAAAAGTGAAGAAAATGCATAAAAGACACAGAATAAATATTTTTAATAAGGTGCAATTCATTGAGTATCCGCTAGGGGACACTGTTTTGATCAGAGAAGAAGGCAACAGCAGCCTCAGTCCATCACTGAGACAGACCCATGACAGCAGACGCTATCAATAGCACTCTCACATTTACACATTTAATAGCACGCTCCTTAGTTTGTAAGGTGTAGGCAGGGATTACATTTAGATTTTATATGCACGTGTAAATGGTTTAAAACTTCCTTTCTTTATAAATCTCGTTTAATCTTAAAGTGCATTACTCTATTTTTCAAAACCAATTACTTGTTAAAGTTTGTACAATCACTGGGATCAGTTGCAATGCATATATGTGAATGATAAAAGTAAATTGCACATTTGTCGAAGGAAATGTAAGGTGCTTCATGAAATGTTTTGTAAAAGATATGTTCATTTAATTTCAACATTTTCCTAATGTTCTTGTGCTTCTTTATACCAAAACAAAGGAAAGACATATTGTTTTGGTTATTTATAGCAAAGTATGGTATCATTTTAATGGTCCGGCCCACTTGACATCTACCCAGGCCGTATGTGGCCCACCATGTGAAATGAGTTTGACACCCCTGGTTTAAGAGATCGAGTTTAAGCTTACTTGGGACCATAGCGATGTTGGAGAGCTTTTCACCACATACCAAGTACAACGTAGTCGATGCCGTAGCATCTCTGGTAAAAGTAAATCCAAATGAAAGATAGCTTTCGTTGGATTACCTCGCGCCAGAAACTTTGCTTGTCTCGAAGCACAAGGCAATTGGCTAGCTGCTGCTGCCCGCTACCGGTATGGAAGAGTACTACATTATTACTCTGCCAGGCGATAGGCCGCACAGAATTGGAATTATTTCCCACGGCACACCTGACAATATCTCGCGGAACACCAGTGTGCTGCGGCACAGTGTTTCAAAAACACTGGATTAGTTGACTTGCCTTCCCCATCCATTTTCAAGACTTTTATCCAGATCCTTATAAATAATTAACCCATACTTGCTGAGCACATATTCCATCTCACCACAGAGTTACATGAAAATAAAAATGTTGCCTAACAATCCAATGAACGGCAATCAAAGCAGAGGTAACATACACTAAGATGTTTGTCCACCGCGCGAATATGCGCATCGTGTTAGCATCCAAGTTCTCTGTGTGAGTCTCACGATGAGGCTTGGCCCTCCTGGTGTTCACCCGCGCCCTCTCTGCATGTTTGTTGTGGCTCGCCCTGACTAATTGGTGGAACACTGTGTGTACCCGCGCGTATGCCAGCGAGCGATCGTGTGTTGCAACATGGGCCCATCCCAGCACGTCTGGCCCTGCAGCTGCAGTTGCTAATTTTAGCCCTGGATGTGCGTACGCTTCAGTTCCCCTCACCTGCCTATGAGTGCTGAGAGAAGGATGATGCTGAGTGTAGACGATTCTTCCCTCGATCTGTATCGCACATCACCATCACTGTTTTGTGTTTTAGACATTCATTCACAAGCTTCTGGATATATTTGGCCTGCCCAAATATGTCAGTTTTTCTATCCTGGAGGGAGAATCATTGATTTGCCCAGGAACATATTGACTGTGCTTTACTGTCCGACGATGACCTTTGCTTCCCCAAACGTCAGTGACATGTGGTTTAGACTCTACCTGTCTTCCTCTCTAAGTTCACAGGTCTCTTTCAAAATAAAGAAAAATCCTTCTCCACAGCTGAATTTGCTTTTAATGAAGCTCTTTCTATTCCTGAGGTGACAGCCCGTTCCGCCGCTAAGCGTTTGTTCTCGAAATGATCAAGACAGCCCGATGGGGCGGTGAGTACAGCCGCCAGTTTCACCGTGGTTGGGTATTAGCAGTTAATCCTCCTTCCTAGGGAAAGTGTTTGGATGAACCGTCAGCGTGTGGGTGTTCCTCAAAGATCTCCTGCAAACAAGCATGCACCAAGACAGGATGTGTTTCCCGGTTTCCTCTGAGTTGCATGAATACTTTGGCATTTTGTTTGCTATATGCTAACTTTGATGTGACGATCTAATTTGGTTGGATATTTGCTTGAAGGGGCAAAAAGGCAGTCTGAAGTGGCACAAACCAGCACAGAACTTGTTCATGCTCAATAATTCATGGTTGAGTGAGCTAAGATGGCTTGGGGTCAGCCTTCATGTTTAGAGTAACTGCAAATAATATACCGTATTTTCCACACCACAAGGCGCACTGGAATATGAGGCGCACCTTCAATGAATGACCTATTTTGTAATTATTTTCATATATTGGACGCGCCGCATTATAAGACGCAATCTACAGTGCATCCACTAGATGGAGCTACGCTCAAGGAAATGCCAACAGAACACTACACTACACCCTCATTTATATAGCGACGGTCAGATGTCAGGAAAACTTATTGAATCAAGCAGCGACACAGTTCACTTAACCAACAGCAAGTTATAACATTGACTCGTTAACGTTGAACTCTCTTGCTGCTGCTCTATTTCCGTGTTCAACTGCGAAACCGATCGCCTTAAGTTTGACCTCTGCATTGTAAGAATGTCTCTAGCAAGGAGCCATTTTGTGGTTGACATATCACCGTAATGACCATACACAAGGGGCATCGGATTTTAAGGCGCGCTGTGAGCTTTCAAGAAAATGGAAGGATTTTAGGTGCGCCTTTGAGTGCGGAAAATACGGTACATTGCAAAATCATGGTCTACCAGTGGTAACACGTCCTCTGTACAGTTCGCAGGGATTGTATTTGATTTTTTTAGAGTTTCCGTCTCAGTGAAGGTGTGCAGTGTGTATCTTTTCCCTGTTCTTGCGTGGGTGTTTTTTCCAGACCTCACATGGGGGGGCTTCCACTCTAAAGCTGTCTTTTGACCTCCTCACCAACGTCCTTGCTTTTATTTCAGATTGCTCTCTATTTTTTTTTTTTTCTTTTCGATCCTGTCACAATGGGTCGATGTCGAAGTGCTCAGGAACTTCAGCTTTACAGATGTCATATCTGCTCTGCAAAATATCCTTAAAAGATACAGCAAAAGGGGTGGTTTCACTGTGGAGATCATTTCTGGTAAAGGCCATCCTTGTAAATATTTAAAGCCTGTCTCCTGCCTAACTGCAGCTGTGACTGACAATGTCTCGAAGTCTTGGTTTATCATGATTTTGAACACCTCGGTGTAATGAGTTACCAAGTGTGCAATGAGTAAAGAATATTATTCGATTCTGGAGGCACACCACTCTGTGCCCACTAGAAAGCTATGAGGAATTTTATTGATTTCAGATTTGTATTTCACCTATTCGTTGATTTTGATTCCATTCTATTTTTTTTTCCACATAACTTAATCATTTTTAAATTGCATGCTGCTTTTTCACTGTGTTGTACTTACTCGGCTTGACTGAGCTGTTGTTTAGTGCTTTTTCATTTGTTAAGAGATGATACTTCCAGGTGCTCTTTCTAGAACCTGTTCAGCAAGGGTTCTAAGCGTGCTGAGCCGAAGTGCCGTAAAGCGCTGCTGGTTGCTTAGTCGTCAAGCAACTAGCCTTTGAGGATGCAAGGCCAAAAATAAAACGCACAACAATAACTAACACACATTAGCTTAGTCCTGTTGGTGTACTTTAGCTATTGCCCCAGCAGTATTCTACTCCACAGTCACCACTTTGCTGCAGCACACCATTTTCTTGTTGCCCTCACTCTCCACTGAATGAAGTTGGTGTCCTTGCTCTCGCCAACAAGAACATGCCGGAAACGGGTCACTTGCAATGTATAGTTAAATAAATCTTACACAGGCAATAAATGGACTGAACTGAATCAGTCACTTAGACCTGCAGTCTAAGTGTTCTAGTGATGCAATTATTGTGTGTTTACCACTCTTGAGATAAGACTGTGACAATAGTGGATTCGAATTGCATAAATATTCGAGACAGTTGTTTTCGATGGAAAGCCTTGCCCTATCCAGACTACAAATCAACAAACGAACAGTACACGTTGTGTTTGAAGTCCATTAATTGGCTTTGTTCCAACCATGGCCACTATTTAGCAGTGTAGCAGTCTTTTTTTTTTTTTTAATCCTATTGTAATATACGTTTGAAGTGCAGTCAACAGGATGGGTTGGTGCTTAGCTAGTCCTTTTCCAACACTGCTGTAGACAATGAGCCAATCTTGTATATTCCGGGAGTGGCCCATGTAAGGAAGTTTGTTTATTGTCAGTTGTTGGACCTTATTAAATGTCTGACATATTGTCTAAGTATTTTAACAGCGACAGCTATTTGGCAAGCTAAATACGGTATTAGGATCATGGCTTCCCATGGTGGATGAAAAAGATATTATGTTTGATGCTGTTGTGAACACAACAGAAAACCAAATATTCTTGCCACAGTGAGACCTTTTTGAATAATTTATTCTCACAGCAGATTTGCATGCGCTCGAGTCACTTCATGATGAGCTAAAACTGTTCAATTGGACTTGAGTGAACCTTTCCACAACTCTAGGCACCTCCAAAATGACTTGTGTTATCTCATGGGTTTCAAATAATGACTGTCACCTTCATTTCCCTCACCTTTGAGCTCGTGCTGTCTTTTCCTTTTTGTTAGACAGCCTAATAGGTGAAGAGTCATGCTCCTAGAAAAAAAAAAAACATTTTAAAGCCGCTCACATGACCAGCAGCACTTCATGCTCGATGCTAACGCCGGCGTATTGTTATGCTAACATAACATGGAACTGTTTTGCTATTTAGGCCTTATTACTGACTGAGCATATGAACGTTAAAGCCAAACGTGTGTTTCGGGATGACGGAAATGTCGAGCTTTCACTTGACAAGATGTGATTCACTCTGCTTTCACTTGACAAGATGTGATTCACTCTAGAGTCTAGACAGACGTGACTGCTGCTCTGCACTCTCCTTGAGTCCTTCCTCTGAGATGCGTACATGGGTTTCTATGTGAGAGTCCTTCTGACGAATACAAGGCTGCTTCCAAAATGCTTAATCAGCTGGAGTGCTCAGAAATGTGTGCATCTGAGGGATAAGCGACGTACTCTCTTCGCTTGCGGAGTCCTGATTATTATTATTTTTCCCGCGGCTTCTCCCGTGTCACCCCCCCCCAAAAAGTACTTGACAATGTGAATTATTCTCTTAATGGTTTTGACCCTAAACTCAATATGTTTGTGTCGTTTACAGTTGAGTTATTTTTAGCATCCCAACATACTTTTTTATTCATGCTAAACTTGTCTAACCATGAGTAGAGGAGTCACAGCAACCATCTGTTTACTTTAGTCTGTGTGCATGGCCTCACCTTCAGGCACCAAAATTAGTTATCGTTGTAGTAGTAGTCGTCAGCAAAGTAAAAAAAAAACATGTAGTAATCGTTTGCTGCCTCACTGCACTTGCTTCAATTCAGGTTATTAATTTCCATGATTTATTCAACCATCGATCACATTTTTCCCCAATATAAACTTGATTTTTTTTTTTTTTTTTTTTTTTACCATTGGGGTTAAACATCTGATTTTTTTTTTTTTTTTGATAGTCACCTCAATGAATCAATGACTTACTTAATTTATGTTTTCACATGTCAAATAGCTACCGATGCAAGTGTGAGCATCTGAATACAAGCCCTCTCTCCTTGCTACAGATATGCTCTGTGCCAACCTCATATTGTATATGTTGGTGACGCAGTTGGCAGTGTTAAGCCAAATCTGCACAATTTTCTGCAGAGAGTTGCCCCAAATTGTGGTACACATTCTATTAAAGGTGTCACGGAATTTGTCTTATTGCATCACAACAGTCTAGTTGCATCTGGGCCAAGTTGGGCACAGTTCCGCCAGACCCATGTGGTGAGAAAATTAACTTCAAGTTAGTTCGTACACAAAGTTTTAATACGTATTGTCACCACCTATGGAATTGTAGTGGGACAGTGTCACCTTGCCTGTCTTGGTATTTCAGTCAAAAAGTCAAAAACGAGTTGGTCACAGTGTCAATTCAATGATTGTGAGTGAGGTAATCTGTTGAGGATTCTATGACTTTTTCTTCTGCTGTCCCTGCCAGATGTGTACCGGTATATTCAGTTTAATAAGTACTTACACTTTAAAACACAGCAATACCAGTACTTCTGTTAATTGATGATTATGTCTGCTCTTGTCTTAGGTGACCCTCAAAGATGTGTGACCTAGCCGAAAACCATTCGACTCTCCCTGTGGAGATCTGAGTTGTCGCTCACCGAGGTAAGAAAAGAAAAGTCAACAGTATGTGCCTAACTAGTCTTTTAAACAGGCTCTTAGATGAACTAGTGTGGAGTATTGAGCTGGCTACACAGATACTGATTCTTAACATCTTGAGTGCTTTCAAGTTTGTGGATTTGCCAAACTCAAAGTTGATTGCACACGTAAGGATTTGCGATCAGGAAGAGTGGACTGGATTATGTTCATGATTGTTAGCCCTGACCGTTTTCTGAGCAGATCAGCTAAGTAGGGAAAATTCCTTTTAAGACACCCCACACCAAAGAGTAATCACTGACGCATCCGATTGGAATGTTGGGTAAAAGCTCGGATTCGTCCAGATTTCTGGAATGGGTGTATTGTTCTACATCAGCTGCCTCTCTGATGTTTTTAACAGGTCACTGCACAGTATTAAATATGATCTTACATTTTGTGGTGACAGCATTTTTTTCAGAAAAGTTATAGTCGCCATTTTGCTGGCTTCACATTCTTGTGTTTCTTGTTCTGTGTCCATTTTTCATGTCCCTGATTGCAATATGCACCTTCCGAAAAATTGAATCTGCGTCTGTCCATCCTGCCAAGGTTCTTGTCATTTCTCTGCATTTGATCAAAATTTCCTTCAATTTTGTTTTAAGCTCCACTGTAACTTGATGCGTATTGTAATAACAGTATTTAACACGCCAGAATACAAATAGCTTCATGTTACATTTGATACTAATGAAGGCCGCCCAAATAGGCGCTCACGGATGCTACTTGAGCGAAACAGAGGACATATGATTTGCTTAATGCATCTTGATTATGTAAATATCGGGAGTTACAGTTGTGCACGCATGTTTGATTTGCATGCCACGGCACGACAATGAAATTTGGGAAGCCGAAGACTGGCCGCCGTAAGGCATATGGATGCTGTGGTGATGGTTGTTATTCGTTCATGCATGGTGACAGGTGAGGTCAGCATCGTAGCTCATTACGTAACAGTGTGGTCAGCGCCATGCAATGAGTCACTCTCTCTCTTCTCTTTTATTGTGATATGTCATAAGAAATTAAATATGAGGGGACAAGAAAGTTTCGTAATATGCGCCTCTCATTTAGAAAAGTTGGAGCCAAAAATGGACATAGAATTTGAATTTACATACAGCCAACAATATTTTGACATGTTACATTGTTTTATTACTTTCCTTCATTTTTGACAGCGTGAATCAGACATATTATTTTATGACTATGTGTTCCTCTGTTTGTTTGCACCAGGCAGCTGAGGTGTGTCTCTGAGGAAGATGCTGGGTTCAGAGCGCGGAGTTGTTGAAGAATGGCTCTCAGAATTCAAGGTAATGCCACTTCATTTGATGATTCAAATTGACAACTATTCATTGATAGGTTACCTTAGACGTCTCTGGATTTTTATTTATTTATTTATATACAGTAATTGGCATCAGGTAGGGTGAAATACAATGTTTTTAGTACACATGCTCAGATGCACAGACAAAGGCACTCACACATTGTATGTACCTTCAGCAAAAGATATCGGTTTCAAGGTTTGGTCAAGTATATTTTGGACATAGAAAGTCATGAACATGTACAAAAGTGAAAACATCCATGTACAGTTTAAAACTCAGCATTCCGTATAATGAAAGAAAGAGAGAGCCATTGTGGCCCCGATTACAACAGCATGAAAATGCAAAGAAATTCTAAATAGAAGGCATGACTCATTGTGTGAGAGTGGTGAGGAGCAGCACCCTGTTCTTTGATAATGCAAAAGGCTGCTCTCTGAGGTTCTATCTGCCTCTTCTAATTTGATGTCAAGAACTCCCTTTTCTCGAGTGGATCCATTTCCCTCACCCTGTCCCCAATTTCTTCACATTTCCCAGAATATTTTTGACATTGCCGTCATTTAGCCTTACCTCAAAAGGGCAAAAGAATATGAAATGCTTAACTGATTTGACTTCATGGATCCGAACGGCTTCTTGATTGACACAGAGGATTCTTACTGACTAAATGCTGCTTTAGGTGTTTGTCAATGATGAAATGCGGCTGTCTTCTTGTGTCTAAAATAACACTAGCTGGTATTTTAAGAAATTAATGTGTTAGTCTTCCAGCATGCCCGCGGCCCTCGTGAGTGAGCGTAAGCGGTTCGGATCATGAATGGATGCACCCAAGTAAATGTCATCAGTCAGCCAAACGGACACTGTTTTCTCTACTTTTATCCAGTCCTTACCAGAAACCCACCTCTCAAGTTATGCCGGCAGCCTTCATTTGAAGAAATCCTTGGTACCAGCGCTGTACAGGGTCATCCAGGATCCCGGCAATGAGGTGACATGGAATCGAAAACGCACGCGTTGTAACACAATAGGAAGTGGACCAAAAGTGACGCAAAATGAGTTTACTTTCAATGTCGTCATATTTTGTAGCAGTAATTCCCATAGGAAATACTGAAGAAAAAAAATATTTTCCAGGGTTGGTCACCATTATATAGTTTGTGTCACCTGCACTGACAATGTTTTAAGTTTTTAAGTACCATTGTAACATTCTTAATTGGCACACAAGTGCAAAAAGAAGTTCAAAATTGTACTCACTGCCCAACTTTTGGCATGGTGGATATGTTGACGAATATAGAACGGAAGTTTTATTTGGCTACTAGATTACTTGGTTATGGTAATATTACCATTTACAGTACTTTCAATTTGCTCTTCGCAATGTTGCACTGAGCAGCCAGGACAGAGGGGCGTGGACAGCTTTTCTACTTCAATGGTGAACATTTAGGCCATATCACAAGCAATTGACTCTGATGGAATGAATGAAAACAATCAAATATTCTGTGCTTTCTGTACCAGCAAATTCACCTTCTATATTTTCTTTTGTGACCCGAAGACAATCTTTGATGAAAGGCCAGAGGCACTCGGTGATATGGAACTCTAATTTTACACTCGTGATTCAGTGGGAGAATCCAATTATCTTGGCAGTCTTTTTCTCGCTGCTCCTTCATCGTCAAATTTGATATCAACCAACCGCAGATTGAAATTAATTTCAAATCTCATCCCTGCCTGTGCAATCCCATTAGTGATCCAGCAGAAAGAAGACATGTGCACCCATGTATGTATAAGAAATGGATTGGTGTCAATGACCTGTTGGGCTGAAGTTGTTATGTACCTGTGCCTAAGAGTGCTCTTTAGACTCTTGAGTTAATCACCACTAAAAGGTCCAAAGAGCAGCACACTAGCTGCCTCTTTTAAGAGCATCTTGCCTGACTTTCATTCTGGTGATTTACTCCCTTACTCCTCCATACCACCCATTATGGACTAGATTTTGCCTCTAAGCCTCGCTTGGTTATGTGAATAGAGGGCGCATCCATGTTAGAAGGCTATGATGCTCAAATCGGAAAAGAGAACGACCAGTGCGTGCTCGCCATAAACACAGATTCGTATGGTCTTACGCGTGTCCCTTTTGATCCATCCAGCTGTTGGAGCCCGTCTGCCACCAGCTGTTCGAGCTGTACCGCAGCTCCGAGGACCGCCTGCGGCGTTTCACAATGCAGTTTCTGCCCGAGCTGGTGTGGGTCTATCTTCGAGTCACAGCCAGCAGAGATCGTCAGAGCAATGGCTGCATTGAGGCCCTCCTCCTGGGCATCTACAACCTGGTGGGTGTCACTTTTCCTCTATCAGTATATACAGTATGTGGATCCCTAAGCCTTGTTTCCATTCTTCAGTATGTTGTTTTTCAGGGTTTATGTTGATCCTTCCTACAATTCCAATCACAGTGGTATGGTATGGGTTCTTGAATGTGATTTGATGCTGGACAAACTGCTGTCCTTTGATTTGATCAAGAGAGAATTTACATCTGTTTTGTGAAAGATTGGAAAATGAAGGAAAAAGTCGTACGGGAAAAAAATATTAAACTGAGAATTTCACAATTCGGGGCAGCACGGTGGTCGACTCATTAGCACGCTGGACTCACAGTGCAGAGGTCGAGTGCGGCTCTGGCCTTCCTGTGTGGAGTTTGCATGTTCTCCCCGTGCCTGCATGGGTTTTCTCCGGGTTTCCTCCTACATGCCAAAAATGCGTGTGGCAGATCAATGGAGCACTCCAAATTGTCCCTTGGTGTGATTGTGAGCGCGAATGTTTTTTGTTTTTTGTCTCTGTGTGCCCTGTGATTGGCTGAGAACCAATTCAGGATGTACCCCACCTGATGCCCAAAGACAGCTGGGATAGGCTCGCCCGTGACCCTTGTGAGGATAAGCGCATTAGAAAATGGATGTACGGATTTCACAAATCGGCAGGAGAAACACAAACGTTCCCCTCCTGTTGTTTCACAAGACAGGCAGTGGCTGCACTGATCAGTGTCAACTAGGCCACTTGCTCACCAGCATCACTTTTCAAGTATCATGTGATCTACAGGTTCTCAGCTGGTGGTAGCATTTGGATCAGGTGATACATGATGCTTTGTCTCTACCCTGACTTGACTCACATTATTGAAGAGCAATCCCCACTATGCACTTTTACAATTGACCCCAAATGTGGAATGTCACTCAACAATTGTTTTTGTGTACTTAATGGAGGATAGAAGCTGAATGGATAGTGATTTAATGCGGAAAATTCCAAGTGGCATCACAAGTCATTATATTGTCAGACAGGTGCACCATTTTCAATGAGCTGAAAGACAACCCACTGGGAAAACTCGAGCATATGGACCGCGGTGAGATTGCATCACCAGGAAAGCTCATCTTGAAAATGTGCGAAGAGAGAGGCACGTCAATAGATAGCACTCCATTTCAGCCGATGCTGCTAAAAGTATATTCATGCATAATTTATTCCTCTCATTCCACACACATGCAGTTTGCCTCACACGCACATACCACCCGCCTCGGCTGTGATAAACAGCTTGCTTCTTAGTAGTGCCACACACAAGCCCAAGCCAATAAGGCAACGCCTGACGAACAGTGTCAGGAGGAGTGAATGATGCGTTTTAAGCCGTTTGACATCACAGTCTACTAAAATATAGATTATGACTCATTTGAGGAATCGGCAGTGGTTTTACTCGAGCTACTGAGGTTCCTCTCTTGAGATTAGAGCAGTCCTAAAATCCTTTGAAAATCTTTCCTCATTAACTGATTGATTTTGATGATTTTCTGCTTGCCCCAGAATCTTGTCTGCTTTTCCTGTAAAAAGTAACATGAATCAATTTTACCCTGAAACATCGCTACAATGTGTTTAATTTAGCTTGCGTTCCATTCTCAAGAGGCTTCACCGCCCCTGAATTCCTCTTTACGCCTTGAAAAGCGCGGATCTGATGATGCAATCATAACGGTGTTCTTATCGGTCTTCACGTGCTGAGAGCCCCGAGAAACAAGTGCTTTGATAAATCGTGAGAGACAACGCTTGTAATCCTCTTCATCTGGTTTACAAGCGAAAGATGAATAGCAAATGTCTACACGTGATGAAAAATTCAAAACATGCTGCTCTTCATATGTCTCAATGCAGACATCATCATTGTGATTGAGATTGTGTCTTGGGGAGTTACTGTTCAATTTTGACACCAACTATATTATCGAGTTGGTTCCTAATCGTAATATGATTATGCGTTAAAGTAAATCCACTCATGATGATTGCAGATGTTTTGAAAATTAAGAATGCATTTAAATAACTGAAGTATGTGATATTGATGTTTTGTCCCAACCTGCTTGTTTGACATTTTGCCATGGTGGTAATTCACTTATTCCGGTGTTTGTGAGTCACCGATTCTGTGTAGCACAGAGCTTCACTTCAGCCCTGCAGCAGTCTATTGGTGCTGATTAAGTTGTGAAGACTTACTACTGCGACAGAACATTAGGGACCAGCTTGTTCAAAGAAATGCTCCGTAGCTTTCATGACATGGCCTCTCTGTCTTCTTTTCCGTTGACCAGGAGATTGTGGACAAAGATGGCAACAGCAAGCTGCTTTCCTTCACTATCCCGTCGTTATCCAAACCTTCGATATACCATGAGGTGAGAACGACCCTGCCCGCCGCTCAGATTTCTTTATTTGTCCTCTTCTATTTAAAGATCTAAAACAAAGTGTTCATTTAGGATGGTACCGAAATGTTTGCACTTGCAATGAGGCATCTCTGATGATTCACCCCAACCTTCCCTTGCAGCTCTACCTGTCTGCTAAGCACAGTCATTCATTAACGTAGGTTAGTAAGATGACACCCTGGAAAAGAGCACACGGGGGAGAGGAGTTCATTTCCACCTGCTCCAAGACTTGATGATATTCATACGAGATGATGAGGGCGGCGCGGGCTCAAGGCGATTTATAAATGTAATAGCAAGCTTGAGAGGCTTGAGCATGCATGCTGAGAGAATAAAGCAAACCTAGCTGGCATTAGCATGCCCTTGAGTCTCTCCTTAAATTAATCCATCCTCCCCTCATTGCGTGCAAGGTCCTTAAGAGGAGAAAAATCACTATAATTTAGGGGTGATGTTAACTGTGGGCTTCATCACAATGAAGAGGCCCAGCGACGATAACAATCTTTTCTTGTTCTAATTAGCTTCCGCTGAGTTATCAGAATGAAAATGGATTTGATTGCCATTGTCAGTGAAAGGTGCACTCAAGACTTCTTTTTCTTTTCCTTACTTGTGCAATGTATAACATAGACGGTAATAATAATCCCCCAAAATTTAATACGGTTTTGTAAAAGATTGTTACATGATTTCAGGTAATATAATTGTAATAAAGCTACGAGGGCATGCAATAAAAATAGACTGAAAAGAAAGTACAATAAACTCTTAAATACCGTTGGGTGAGAAATAACCCAAATTACATTAAAAAAAATGGACCGACCCGTTACTTCAGTCAATTTTAGGGCTGTTGCCAATGAATATTTTAAGAAGTGATTATCCTATTGATTATTGCATGGATGGTTTGGGTTATATCACCCCTTCTTTTCCAGATTTTGAAATGTGGGAGGTAGTGGACTACCATGAAAAAAAGTCACGCAAGCACAGGCAAATGCTAGATAGGAAGCTGGAGCAGAGTTTTGAAGCCTGTTCCTCAGAACTGTGAGGCATTTGTGCCAACCACTCGACCACAGTTGTTCCCCAGATAAATGTGCACCTTTTTTGGTTTCTGCCTGAAAGAGAGAAGAAACGGTTGAAATGTGCTCAAATGTGACCTCGTGTAAAGTGTTACAGATTTGAAGCACCACTTTGTTGTGTCAGTGCCACTGAACTTATACAGTCATCGTGCATTTGTGTTTTCTGTATGTATAGCCTTCAAGCTTGGGCTCCATGGCCTTGACCGAGGGTGCTTTGTGTCAACATGACCTGATCCGAGTGGTGTACAGCGGCCTCCACCCTCAGAGAGAGACCTTCACGGCGCAGAACAGGTACGCCTGTTGCTCCCAACGGGCATTGTGATCAGCAGACTTTATCAAGACTTCGCTTTCCTTTGAGCGCATGTGAAAAAAAATCCATTTGTCAGACTGAAATATTGTTTATGGCAAGAAACTCCAAGCCCCCTCAAGGTTTGACGCTTCGCTGTGATGATACATAGCCAGTCGTTTGACTCCACCGCACACGCTCGATTATAGCGCTTCCTCTGGAGTTCTGAGGACCTTCTGCAATGATACGGATGTGCACACACTCAATGGTGGAAGAATGCTGACTTTTACGGGCAGTGTAAAACACTCCACTAAAAATCTGGCAGAATGTAAAAACATGGCTCCGTTTTTTTTTTTTTTTTTAGTTTTACAAATACTGCAATATGATTCTAAACTATCATTGTGACATTCATGTGCATTTGCAGGTTTGAGGTGCTGTGTTTCCTCATGCTGTGCTACAACTCCGCTGTGGTCTACATGCCATTGTCCTCCTATCAGTCAGTCTGCAGAATGAGCTCACGGTGAGGAATGCCCGCACAGACATAAAATACATAGGGAAATATCTTTAACATAAATATATGCAACCTTGATTTCATTCTCCGCTGCTGCCTCATATTTGTAGCAAACGGCTTTATTTTTATTATTATTGTGCTTGTTGTTGTTGTTTTTTTATTGCAGTATCAACTTAATGTACAGTCTCTTTGGGACTGGTGGGCTATTACTTTTCTCGGCTGAAACATTTATCGTTTTGGGTTTTTTCCAACAATGATGTCATGCCATATGAAATTCACGTCTTACGGGGGAATATTCGCATTTTACAGCTGATCGCTGGGATGCTACTAACCACTGCTGGGGGGGCCCGAAAATAATTTGCCATAGATTGTTTTATTATTAAAAAAAGAAAAGGCATAACTATTTTATCACTGATGCACCAGTAAAAGAAACATAATGGACCTTTGCCACCCTACCAAATTCAAAGTTCTGATATGGTTGTGATGCATCCTAATATAAATCTCCCTGAATGAATAAAGTGCTGTATTTCTAAAAAAAAAATACCATTAGTTATTACAGCAATAAAGTCCCTTTTTTAGGAGCACAAAAGGTTTAGTTTTTAATGATTTCTTTTCCCGTTTTAAACTACAACCCAATGCTATCTTGTAATAATATGACTTTATTTTCGTAAGATCGCAAATCTCTATTGTGAGTTTTTTTTTTCTTCAAACGATACGACTATTTGATTTTTTTTTCCAACTTTCTCCTGTAAAAAGTGATTGTTATAGTAACATGACTTTTACCGACAGGTGTCCACATGATAGTCAGGTCTAATTGGCATAAAGATTTGTGGAGGTTGCTTAGAAAATTTTCTAACTCGAGCCTAAAAGTTTGAGGACTCCGAGAGTGGTTGTTTGGCTGTGCGGGGGGACTGCTATATGTTGTGACGTTTTCATCTGCTTTATAACGAAATTCATTAATTTCTTGACATTTCATCTTGGCTTCATCGTCACACAGTTTCTTCAGAAATTTTACTCTTGAATTTCAGCATTGTTTTGCAGTCAGTGAGGATCAATATGTGATTCATAACATGAGTCGTTGTGCTCTAAGGCTTTCGCCAGTAACGGCGCCAGTGCAGTCTGCACACTATTTCGTAAGACGGACAGCAGCGTTTGACTGTGAAGATTGCAGCGCGCCAGAACAATGCTCAGACCTCAAGTCAAGCCTCCCGGAGAGCACTTAATGCTCAGGACTGCTGTCAACGTGTGTGTGCCATCCTCAGGTTGTGTGTATGCGGTTTCCCACGGCAGCAGCAGAAACTCTGGCGGGAGCCGTGCAACCGCGTGCTTTTGGATCCTGAGTTCATGGTGCAGATGCTGACTGCTGTTTATCATGCCATGTAAGTGTCGCATCCAATTGCCGTCTACGCCCGATGACCACTTCATTAGGTACACTTGTGCAATCGATTACAAGAGCTATAGCCACAATTCTCCCGAAAGATATTGGTCAGTTTTTAGTGAATATCACAGATAGGTACCGTATTAAACTAACAATCTAGTGTCTTTACTCTTTTAGTTGCATGGGGGACCAAAATATTAGGATCAGATTTCATTATGATGTACTGCAGTCCTAAACAAATTATAAGATGCAACCACATTATTGAACATATTGTTATCCCTTAACGGGCCCACAAATTTCCATCTATCCATTTTCGAGACAGTTTGTCATTATTAGGATCATGGGTGAACTGGACCCTCTCTCAGCTGGTGAGAGGTGGTCTACAACTCAACACCATGGAATGGTCTTCTATCAATCGAAGGGCAAATATTCATTCACATTCACACCTGCGGGGAATGTTGACTCTTCACCCACGCAGGGGAAAAACGTGCAAATTCCACACAGGGCCCGAGCTGAGATCTGAACCCAGAGCATCTGGTATGAGACAGACGTCTTGAAAATATAAAATTGAAAGCGGAATAAAACGTGCAGTTATTATTGCCTCAAGCTGTGTGTGACCAATCTACTGTCAGCTTAATTTTTCACCCCAGGAGGCATGGCAGCAATCTGGAGATTTGTCAGACATAGACTACATACTGTATGTATGAAGAGAGATCAAATATTGTCATTTTTTTTTTTTTAAGTCATCCTGGCCACCTCATTTGCATGCCCTACTTTCACGTGTATCCTTGGCTCAAGCAGCCACGTGAAGCTTCACACTACATGCAAAGACCTTGGCCGTGGCAGAGGTAGACACGCTAGGATTTAGGTTAATATCTATCCACCAAATGATTCAGTGCCACATAAATTACTGTTTTTCTCCCACCTTGAGGATAAAGGGAACACAATCTTCAATGATTTGTCCAATATCTTCATGTAGTCACGCTTATCAGGTTCGAAAATATTCGTGTCCTTTAGGGATAATCAAATCAATGAACTCATAAGAATTCATTTTATAGAAGCAAATGAGGCAAAATAGAGTGCATTACTTGGCTCCAACCAACAGAGATGCTGATGATTCAGACTCAATCGTTTGCTGTCTGAAGAAGCACAGCGCAATGTCATCTCTGACAACGACCACAAAGACCTCGGTTATGGCACAACTCCTTGTCATCCCTCCAGTGGCATAGAGTTCAGAACATCACTTTAAATATGTTCAGGGGGAAAAAAAAAACATGATTCACTCAGCTGTCTTTTTTTCGCCCAACCACCAAATAATAATAATGAAATATTAAAGTGTGTAGTGAATCTATCTACGATAAATGATTTGTATTGGATTGACCTACTTATCCTCGATACTCCAAACAATAGTGACGCGCCTATGTATGCTGTGCACTTCCTGGCTGCATATCATAGTCGATTTGACAAGGGTCTCCCTTTGTCAGTTTGAGCTGCAGTAAAACTAAATGAGCGACAGTGTGATTCGAACATCAAGGGCTTTTGTCACAGGACACGTTGTCTTTGACATTGACTCTGTCATGTGTCTGTCGTTCTTGTAGATATAATGGAGAGTGGGAGATGGGGCGAGAAGCTTTAGAGGACATACTGTACAGAGCCCAGCTGGAGCTTTACTCCCAGCCTCTCCTGGTAAGTAACAGGTTAAATGTGTCATGTTCATTTGGCTGCAAAGTTCATGTCACTTTGCGTTATGTGTCAAAACGCAGCTGGGCAATGCCATGAAGAACTCACTGCCAGACAGCGCCCCGAACGAACCGCAGGGGCGCAAAGTTCTGCAGGTGGAAGTGACACCCACCATTAGCCGCATCTCCATCTCCGCCATCACCACCGCCTCTATCCGACGCCACCGCTGGAAGAGAGAGGGTAAGGCTCCGGGAATATACAACACCCTCATCAGTGACCAATTATGTCATCATTTTATCACAATTTGAAAGTAATGCAGATATTTATGATGACCTGATATGTTTTCCAATGTGTGAAAGGCCACAAGAAGGAGCTTTTAGGTGAGAAAATGATTTGTGTCATTTTATTTTGGTCCTCCCAGCAGTGAGAAAGAATCCTGTCACACCATTAGCACTGTGCAAAATGGTGTCTCCTGTCACTTTCTGTAGTTGTCATCATTGTAGTTTATGTCCCACTGCTTCGTATTCTTTCTTCACCCGCCTCTTCTGTAAGAAAGTCATGACAAAATGGTGCTTGCAGATTCCTCCGCCTTCATCACCGGAGGAGGCCAGTTGTCGGTCGCTTTTTAGAATTGTAGTTTTTACTTTTATTTTTGTAGACTCTCGTAAATTGATGAGACAAGAGGTGGCTGAGGCCCGCTGCCACTAAAGAACCACGTTTGTCTTGTTGACTCCCAGATTGTTTTGACTACTCGAGCGATGCAGAGTTGAGTGTCACCGTCGCTCGTCCTAATCCCGCCCAACACCCATCAGCCAATGAGCAGAGAGATGGGGGCCCTCACAGCCTCCACCGTCACAGCAGCAACATCATTCCCCCCATCACACTCGAGGGTAGGGCACAGGGGCGGACACCGTGAGCAACAACCACCCAAAACTCACCCTCTTTCCTCCCCTTCTTCAGCTTTGCGGGATTTCTCTTTGCTGCCTCTGCATTCCTCCATAGTATCCTGCCGCTCCGTTTTCACGAAGCCAGCACATTTCGGTTCAGTAAACATTTTTCAAAAAAATGATTCAAAAGTCGGTCAAAATAACTGAATTACTTTTAGACATCCCAGACTTTTCCACAACAAAAGTCTAATACGGTCCCGGAGGGCTCACAGCATCCCAGCATGTGGCTGTTGGTTGCATGTATGTCATTCAAGTGGAGACTCAGGGCAGCAAGAAAATGGATTGGAAACAGTGGCGTATAAAACTGCAGCTAATGTTAACATGTATTTCCGTTTTCGTCGGCTCACATCTTTAGATGTGTGCTTCTTCTCATTAGGGTCGGGGTTTAGCTGGAGTGTATCCGAGATGACTTTGGGCAAGGGTTAGAACAGCCTGGACTGGTTGCCAGTCAGTCGTACGACAGTGCTCCAGATTTTTCGTTGATTTTATTTGCTCTTGATTGGAGTCTTCAACTGGTTCTACTGTTTGTTTTGTTAAAGTATGATGTTTAGGGCCCGACCCATATGAATTTTTGCAGGTCAATGCCAATTTTTAATTGGCAGGAAAAAAAAATTCTGATTCATTGCCCAATTAAAAAATATTTCCTGTGTAATGAATAAAAGTAGAAAATTCACAGGAAAATTTTGAATGGGACTGCTGACTGTTGCTAGTCTGAAAGCCGCATTTGTGAAGGCTTTGTGGTGAGTCGGCCTTGCCCTGACCAGCTATTTGGACCTGAACGATTCAAAGTTGGAATTGTTTGAATCGATCGAAAAATTTTTAAATTAGAGGTCAAACCCCCAAAAGCTTAGTAATTTTAGGTTTTTATTTTGAAATTTTTGAGGGAAAAAAAATGCTAAACTGAACTGTACTGCTTGGTGGAAACACGGCATTAACTCGCCCGCACCTAACAGCCCGCTGCTCTTTGCCCCCAAAAAAAGTGGAAGAGATGCCAATTTTGGTTTGGAAGGAAGTGAGGCCAGTGGCCTTGTTGCATGGGCCTGTCAAAACCTCTCAGTCTACTTCCCACGAGTACATTCTTACTTTGGCCCTTGTCACTCACTGAGTCATAGCGGCTGTCTTTCTCAACCTTATAAGCAGATCAAGTAGATCCGTTTTGGATGACTGGCGGACCACCTGACCTCCCGTTTCCACGCCGCGGTTCATTGCGCCGCTTTTTCGCTCACGCTCGGCCCCACACATTCATACAAGCGACTCTCCATTCTGTTTTGCAGTCCAGCAGCGTTAGTGACTGCCAGCGCAGCCTTCTGCCATGTCACATTATTCCCTCAGCTCAGTGAGTGGGAACGAGCCTTCTGTCATGCATGCCTGTACTTTAGCAAGCTTTCCAGATTCCCTCCAGATACCCAACATCATACTTGACAAGGTCAAGCGGAATGATTCGGTTGGTATTAACAAAATGTCAAGCACAGCAATACAGATCCACTAATTGCTAGGGTCCACCATCCAGCCCATTTTGTCCTTGTTGAAAGTCTCTATATCTTTGTGTGCTCTTTGGATATTGAACCTACGGCATGAATGAAGGTCAGAAGGAACTGTTCAGTTGCCTCTGCATGACCTTTTCCTTTAAAGTTCTTTCTGCAGCTCTTCCAACGGAGAGGACTGGGAAGAAGGATCTTGTTTGTTGTGAACTCGATTGCATGCTCGTGTCATATACATGTGTTGACCCTGGGGGATGTAACGATATCCAAACATCACAATACGATATTCTCACGATATGAAAAGGAACTATACAATAATTATCACGAGGTTATGGTGAGTTGGCGATATTAAAAAAAAAAAAAAAAAAAAAAAAAGCTCACGATACTGTCTAAAAACGTTTGTGAAGAAAAAAAAATCACTGGGGGAAAAAAGCACGCAATTGTGTTTTTGTACATAATGGCCGCGATGAAGAAATAGGATGAGCCAGTCATTTTATTGTGATGTGCTCCTATTGGCAAAGTGGCGCAAGCTATCATGGTCTATGTAATTCACAATGTTGTGTTTGGCTCAAGCGGGCGAAAAGTCATGTTTATTTTGACGGAGGTGTTGAAAAATATTTGCTTCTATGACTGATTTACGCAAATGACAATTTCTGCAGTATGTCCAGTTATCATCTATACGCTGTACAACAGGGGTGTCCAAAGTCGGTCCTCAAGGGCCGCTGTCCTGCCTGTTTTCCAGCTCTCCAAGGAGCAACGCACCTGATTCAAATCATCAGGATCGTTCTAATGCTGCTTCAGAGCTGGCTGAGGAACTGCTCATCTGAATCAGGTGTGTTGCAGCCGGGAGAGATGGAAAACAGACAGGACAGTGGCCCTCCAGGCCCGGAGCTGGACATGCCTGCTGTACAATAATGGACCATGTGTCAAGATTTTATCCATTTCATACAGTCTGTTGAGGAAATTGATTTTAAGCTGCTATTGTGACACAAATAATTGACCCTGTGCATCAATTTGCCGCTGTAAAAGAAAGATTCCATCGGTACCGCAGCAGGGTTTTTAATTTACGTTGCTTTAAATGCTCCGGTTAGGTGTCACTCATTTAGAATTGAACCAAGTGCCCGCCAAAACATTCTGATCCTTTGCACAATATAATGGAATTCAATAAAAGACCGATATCACCTTGTAGCTACATCTTACAGTCTTCCAGGAAGACTGTTTACATCGTAGACTCTCACACTGTGTTCTAGTTCTTCCATACCAATGCCATCTAATCTTAATTTTATGCATCTTTTGGTCCATGTGCTGGAACATGAGCATTCGCATTGAACACATAAAAATATCTTGAATTACGAATCTATGGTGCTAATGTTGCATTGAGTGATTGATTGCTTTAGTTGTGCATCTTTACTTTTGAGCGATATCCTTATCCGTCTTGGACACATTTCAAGCGTCCATGTTGAATGTGTCAGAGGGCTAACCGATGCCGTTCCTGGCCCAGTTGCCTCATGGACTTGTCAGCACAAAGTGGCGTGCCATCAATCTTATGAGGCGTTTGGAGCGGCCTCGGCACTCTCCGCAGATTAGCAGGCTGGACTGGGCTGGCCAGTCACGTGACTAAGCGGTGCCGCAGCAGGAATAAATGATGGATTGGGCTGGAGAGCATGCGTCTTCCCCCAACCTCGTGTTCTTTGCATGTGAATACGACCCTTCTTTCTGCTCCGTCTGTTTACCTTGCTTGTCCCAACAGTGCATGATGGAGACCAACGGCTGTCTTTCTTGAACATTTTTTTTGTCTTTTATTTATCGATGTATTTGTTTATCCCCTCTAACCAGAAAATGATGATGTTTGTGACATGAATGCTGAGCCTGGTATTAAGTTACTCAACTATCACCTACCGCACAATTATAAACAAATAACTTTTGGGTTAAATGCAGCACCAGGCGAAAGTCTTTAAGCCCCCTCAAATGTTCATCCTGACTCTTTTCACAGCAGTTATTTAAATTAACTCATTCAATATGATCCATTTGCACTGATCACCCCCTTTGAGTGGCAGCTCATTTTAGAGCGTTTTGACCGATTTTTCCCACAGAATATTGACTTCCACCCACCCATCTGTCTATTTTCTAATTTGCTTATCCTCACGAGGGTCGCGGGCGTGCTGGAGCCTATCCCAGCTGTCTTCGGGCAGTAGGCGGGGTACACCCCCAACTCGTTGCCAACCAATCGCAGGGCACACATAGACGAACAACCATTCGTCCTCGGCACTGTATTTTGATTCTCAAAGACAATTCAAGTCGTTGGCATTAAAAGAGCTAAAAATACCTAAACATACGAAAGTTAGCCTTGTTATTAGTGGGGCATACTGTACGTGCGCCCTTCAGAAAATATATGAACATAAAAGCTGCAAAACAATAACAACATAGTTGATCAACCACATAGAGATAAAAATGGCATGTGAACCTATATTTGTTTGTGGTCATCATAGCTCAAACAAAACAATTCAAACTGTGGCCTAAGACTTTCGCGCGGTACTGTGTAACTCACAGGCCTTGGCTCAAGGTCAATATATTCTGTCTAGAATTATTCTTCCATTTGTTAGGGAACTAATGATGCTGTATGGTCTGAGCTACACTTAACATGCCATTTTATGTTGTTATGTTGTTATTTTAACACTTTAAAAAAATGAATGTGATCAACCTAGATGCAGACGGTATGAGCGCCGGTGAGGATTCCTTCAACGCGAACGACCCAGATGAGGGTTTCTCCTCCGGGGCATCCAACAGCAGCCAGCCCAGCGGCACCAGGGCGGGCGGCGGTGGTCCGAGGGCCGGCAGCCTAAGCAGCGGCGGCAGCAGCATCAAGAAAGCCATCGCGGCCCGACTGTCCCGGGACAAGGAGCGAGATAGGCCCGAGGTGGCGAAGCAGGTCGACGCGGCTGCGGAAGTCAAGCGCCAGCACCAGAGGAAGCAGTCGCCCCCGGCCAGCATCCGACTCGACGCCATCCAGCTGAGTCCCATCAAGAAGCACCTGAGCTTTCCCTCCGGACCACCGCTGGTACGGACTGGCAGCACATCCTCCAGTAAGTCTTTTGACTGCATGGCCTTCAGCCTGAACGGTGGCACAAGGGAACAAGAGGGCGGCGGCGGAGGCTCGACCGAAGCCGGTGGGCGTCCCGCCGGCGGCTCCCACCGCCATTCCACTGTCAGCCTGCAGGAGGGTCACATGATCAGGCCGGATGACCCCCTTCTGTCCCCTGGGGCCCCCCTCAGCAAGCAGTCCCGCTCCCCCAGCTTCAACATGCAGATCATATCACAGGTTTAACGTGTATCGTGGATACAACAAATGTCTGCACACCCTCGTTCACATGTTAGATTTTTGTCATAAAAAAAAAAAATGAGACCAAGATAAATATTTCCAAACGTTTACCACCATTTATACAACTCAGTTGAGAACAAAAATGAAACGAGATGTAAAAACAAACAAGATTAGATCATGTGGATGCAAAAGGATGCACACCCTCTTGTAGCTGGGAATATGATGTGTTCAGAATTGACCAGTCACATTCAAATTCATGTTAAACGGGAGTTAACACACACACCGCACTATTCAAAGTGCTTCTGAATAACCCCGTAGGAAGTTCGGATGTTTTAATAGGCTTTCCCTGGTATTCTTTTTCTTTCTAGCAGAAGCCAGAAGGGTTTGCGCTAACACTGACTGCTATTTGGCAATGTTCATAATTCCCTCCAACTTGACGAAGGCCTCATTTGCTGCAGACAAAAAAAAGCCTCCACACATTATTGCTGACGCAACATACTGCACTGCAGGTATGTTGTTGTTTTGATGATGAGCTGTGTTGTTTGTGCCAAAGGTAAGACATAAAACATTGGTTTCGTTGGCCCAAAACATTTTCCAAAATGCCCTTTCGAGATTCCAAGTGTCTTTTTCTTTTCTCTTTGTAAAATAAGGCTTTCATCTGCCATCCTACCACATAGCCTCGACCTGAAAAAGATGGAAGATTGTTGTCACATACTTAAAAGCAACCACAACTTGGCAGAAATTCCTGTAGCTCATCCAAAGTTGCTGCTGACCTTGTGGCAGTCTCCCTGACCAGTTTTTCATCCTTTCTTTGGTTCTTTCTTTTTTTTTTCTTGTCTTTTCATCAAATTTGGAGGGATGTCCGTTTCTTGATCGTGTTACAGCTGTGCCAAATTTCTCTTAAGTGGTGGTAATTGCCTTTACCATGGTTGTTGGGATTTGTTTTGTTCCCTTCTCCTAACTGGTACCTTTTGAACGCTTAAAGTTATTCTGATGCTCTGGAAGCCTACCGGCGGACCATTGGTTGTGCTTTAATATTACTACTACACAAATGTCAGGAAAAGCCTACTAGAACATCTAAGCATAATTTGGAGTTAATCAGTAGCACTGTAATCGTGTGATTCGTTGATTCTGAACAATGCCACATATCCACTTCTAGGGTGTGCACACTTTTGCCACCCAATTATTTTTACTCACTCTCTCAAACATTAGTAATAAAATTCAACTGAGTTTTAAAAGTTTGAAGCCACATTAATGGCTTTAATGTTCCAATATTTATCTGTCTTATTTCTTTTCGTCACAAAAACCGAGCATTTTAACCGCGGAGTGTCGACTTTTTATATCCACTGCATGCATGTGGATGTGTCTGTCCGTACATCTTCAATCATGATGAAGAGGTAATTCCTCCGGCTCCTAAAAGGGGAACGTCTTGGCCAGATTCCCGGCAACGTACAGTGGTTCAATGACATTTCACCTTTAGTTTGAGTCGACATTCACTCAGCAATAATTCCACCGCGGAAGGCGTTTGTAAGCTTCGTCTTCCTCTTTCCCGCCCCGTCATTCCTGGGCTCACGTGCAATTGCTCTCACTAGCTAAATCTTTCCCATTAAGTGCTGTTTTTTGTTTTTTTTTAAATCACGAATGTGTGTGTGTGTGTGTGTGTGTGTGTGTGTGTGTGTGTGTGTGTGTGTGTGTGTGTGTGTGTGTGTGTGTGTGTGTGTGTTTCAATTATTTTTTTAAGGGACAATCCAAAGAAAGAAGGTCGGATGTTTAAGTCAACACGTTATTTTTGATGTTAAATGGTATACAAGAGTGCACTTTGTGCTGTCAACCCAAACTGGAACTAAATAGGGATATCTAGAACTGGAGATGAGGAAATCACTACTGAGATTATTTATTACCAAATATATATGTATATATATATATATGTATGTATGTATGTGGGTGTAAAGCATTATAGACAGGTATATGCATACAAACAACTGAATAGGTCATGAGCATTAGCTCTTCATGCTGGCGTTTGTCTTCCTTCTAGTGGCGAGAGGCTTTCACAGCATCCTAGTCAGTTCATGCAACAAGTTGTCGTGGAACATTTTTGCTCTACCTCATCACGTTATTCACCAAGACCCCAATGGCGTCGGACATTGGGCACGTGAATTTTATTATACTACTAGAACTATTCTACATTTCCTCATATAGTGGCCAAAGGTGTTAATTTACGCGCCCACTATCGGTTCGGGGTCATTGGAAACAATTGGATCCATTCAACTGCTCCTTTAAGATGTCTTACTTTTTTGGTTTTCTTTTGCAAGTGCAATTGTTTGAATGGGCTCCTCATGCTGTCAGCTCGCTTTACATCAAAGCCCGTCCGAGCTTCAGCGATGCTCGCCCGCATGCTCGTCTAAGCCCCCCAAGTGTCACCCCACCATCTTTTTGTGCCAACACGCATCCTGTCCTTAAGTTCGTTTGCTCGCCTGTCTTAAGTTGAATAGAATTTTCATATATATATTTTTTGATTTATTTCTTCGTGGGGGGGGGGGGCAACTGTCAACCAATCGTGTACATAACTGCACTTTTTGGCCCTTGTCGTCATGCTGTGTCTTTAAAGCGGGGTTACGTGGTGATTGTACCTTCTCGTTGGCTGTAAATGACTCACGGGGTATGGCTGGAAGATTTGTGATTATCTCTTTGTTGTAAAATGTGCATGTGGCATTGCAGGAAATGAACGACCACAATTACGTTTCACACTGTCCATCCATGCTAAAGTGGAATCTTCAAAGTCCGACTCGATAAGTTCTGAGACACTTTCACTTCTAGCTTATTATGTTTAAAGCTGATTTTCCACATTGGAAATAATGGAAGTTAAAATATGGCCATCATGAAACTAAAACTGATGAGAGTGGTTTCTACTTGTGAGCGCAGAAATAAAGAGTAGGGAATAAAAGAGAGTGCCCAGGCAGACCAGCAGAGGCAGCAGTTATTATGCACTGCGCTATGTGGCACATGGGCACATCACCAAGCACAAATACTGACCCTCACTGCAGCCACATCATCATCAAGTAGGGGGCGATTATCAACTAACGTTAATCTGAGCAGACAGCAAAACTCAATGCAGCTCTGCTTACATTTCGACTTTGTGTTTTGGACAGTGTAGTTCCTTGAAAGTGGCTCTGGATCTTCATCCAACCTAGCGGATTATGTGATTGGAGGAGAAACTGCAAGTGGGGATGAAAGTGCATAATGGCACATTTTCAGTTCCAGAGAAGTACCATCAAAGACTTTCTTGGTGTAAAAATGTTTCATTTGATGGGATCAGCACTGGCAGGCACTGTAGACAAAACTCGTTTGCAAGCCATTAAAAAGTCAGTTTTCCGTAATAATATATTTGAGCAGTCTTAGCAAAGGCGATGGCTGTATAATAAAACTAAAATAAAGTAAAACTGCTCTTCTTTGAATACCCGAGAGAAGTGCCATGGAAAGAGGATTTTGCTGTGCAATCCTGTCACATAGTGGCATTTTATAATTTTGTTTCGTTTTCACCAACTTCGCCCCAACTCTAAAAGACTGGGCAAAATTTTTGGGGGTTGTACGACTTTGAAGGTTCAAAAACAAATGTTCCTTTTGGGAAAACATGGGAATTCAAATACATGTTTTTTTAAACCCTCACTCTACCATAAAAAATTTAAACTACTCATCGTTTTAATCGAGCCGATGTGGACGACTTTGGAGGTTTCATTTTTTATTCTGGTCCGAATGATTTCAAAGTTCATTTCCAGCTTTGCATGTGTGACAAACTTAGTTTTCAATCATTGTGATGCACTTTAATCCATCCACCTTTACTTTCTCTCTCTCTCTCTCTCTCTCTCTCTCTCTCTCTCTCTCTCTCTCTCTCTCTCTATATATATATGTATATGTTTTGTTTTTGTTTTTTGCACACTCAGTGCAGTGTTTTTAAGTTTCTTCTAAGAGGTAATTTTCTGGAATGTTGCATCTGCCAAGCAGTGTTGTTTGTTTTCTATCTTGACAGTTAAAAGGTGATTGATTTTTTCTTCTTCTTCTTCCTTTGGATGCCAAAAGATTGCTCTAAATCCCAGTCTCAGGAGTTTAGTTTATTTAAACAAACAAAAAAGGCGCATTTGAACACTTGGCAGCATCAAATTTTCTGTTCTTGTCGTCTGAATAGAATTCTATGCAACATGTATCCCCCCCTCCCCCATCTCCTTCTCATGCCCGATTTGATGAATCCAAATAGGGCAAACGCCCTCCTCCAACGTGGTGTGCGACCATCCCAGCATTTCTCACGTGAACGTCCCCCTCCAAGAGCGAGAGGAGAGGAGAGGAGAAGGCCTGCTGGCATGCACTTTGATCCAAGATCAACTTGGATGAAATAGATGCAAGTGTGAGGAGCCACTGTACTGTTGAGGCAATCTAAGTGGAGACTTACTTCAATCGTGTAAATACAGTGTACAAAATGTTGGGAATGTAGAGAGAATCTGTATATTGTTGAATAAATATTGTGATGCAAGAAAATTTGAAATGTCTTAATTTTTTGTTTGTTTTAACACGGGCGCATCCCTGTAAAATTAGGATAGAAAAGTTCATTTAATGAGGTTTTTGCCATTTGGCAAAAACCGAGGTTGGGGTAGTGATCGCCTCCGCTCCGTATCGCTTGCAGTTTAAAAGTCTGACACGGGAGCTGACCGGTGATTACGTGATGACGTAGAACGCTACGTAATGCGTCATAACCGCGCGCCATCGGCCTCGTATATAGCACGCCCCCCTTAAGCTGTTAGTAGCAATCCGCCATATATCCGCACGATATCGGTCAACATGTTGCAGCATTGGAGAGACGACGAGACTCGCCAGCTTCTTTTCATCCGTGGGGAAGAGGAGCTTCAGCGCCAAGTATCTGGGACCGCGCGAGACACAGCAATTTATAAAGATATTGCTGCAAAATTGAACGAGCGAGGCTTTGAACGAACGCCAAGGCAGGTTATAAACAAACTGAAAGCCTTGAAAAGAATGTACTTCTCCATAAAGGACAATAATAACCGGAGTGGAATGGGTCGTCGGAACTGGCCATTTTACGGCCAGTGCAATGATATTTTTGGAACCCCGGCTTTGGCAAACCCGGTAAAGATATCCAGCTCCATGGCCAGGTCCGCCGCCCCACCGTCTCCCACTTTGTCCAGCAAGTCCAGCACTTTAGAAGACGAGGTCTGGGATCTGGCGAGTGAAAACGAGAACACTAGGCCGCGTTCAGAGGAGTTGGACGGAGAGGACAGCCAAGCTAGGACAGAAGATGAAAGGCCCGAGACCTGCAGGCAGCTACAATGGGGTGAGGTTTTGTTTACTGTTGCGTTTCATTTAACTGATATATAGCGCCACAATATAGCGCCACTAACTGTTATGAATTAAAAAGAAGCAGCAGTTCGTTCTGGTGTTTTACATTTTTAATACTTTTTGGGGCGAGAACAGCAGCAAATTGCGATGCACAAACAATGGCGCGCTAGGATAAACAACCATGCGCAAATTCAAAGTTTAAACATGAGATGTGACATTATCAACCATTTTGTGTTTATCTTCTTGTGTCTTTAAGAAGTCAGTGAAAATATTGGTCCTGGGCAGCAGGAGTCTGAGTCCCTCTGCATTAAGGAGGAAGTGGAGGATGAAGAGCTCCCCTGCATTCAAGAAAAGGAGGAGCCAGACCCTCTTCTCATTAAAAAGGAGGAGGAAGAGCACACTCACATCAAACAGGAGCAGGAAGAGCATCTCCTCACCAAGGATGGAGAAGAAGAGCCTCACTACATCAAAGAGGAGGAGAAGGAGTCTATTTTCAAGTCTCCATTGACTGGTGGCCCTTTGAAGAGTGAAGGTGCTGGCGCAACACATTTAACCAATTTATCCAGTAATGTTGTTCACAGCTGAAATCGCACCCCTACACAATTATCACGAAAAACTAAGTAGAAGGGTAGACTTGAAACATATTTGGCAAACGTTGCCCTAATGTGCCTCAAATCACACAAACGGTAGCGACCATTTTTTTCGCTTTCTCTTAGCATCATTATAGCTTCTTTGTTTGAAGTCATTTTTATTCTTGTTGTAATACTCCGGGTGCGACGTGACACAAATTCCTTCTCAACCAACTCTCTATTTTTGATGAATTTCTTTGCTCCATGTAGTGCCTTTTCATTCAGCAAACTTCTGTTCAGAGTTTGTTATTGTTAGCTCATCGTGCTAGCAGCTACATGGGCGGAACTTCCGGAGTAGTCATGTTGTTGTGTTTGGAGACAAACTATACTATTATTAACTTTCGCCATAACTAATAATATAAAACGTTTATAGCTCATAATAAATTTACATCCTACATTTTATTTCACTTATTTCCAAGTTTCTTGTAAACTGTGGTTATCAACATCGACAGGGCCCGATTAGTGAGTAAACATAAACATGTTGTGATCCTCTATGTCTGACTTTTACCTTTTTTACTGTTATTGCTAGGCACCAAACGTCCGGCGAGAAAGAAAAGGACAAGACTGGACCAGACATCGTTCATTTGGGCAACAGCAATGGAAGGACTGGAAGAGATGGACAAAGATGCTGCTGAACGGGAGGATGCAAGATTTCGTTTGTTTCTGGAACAGGACAAAAAGTTGTTTGAGAGCCTGGAAAGACAACACAGGGAGGCCAGGGAAGATCAGAAGATGCTTTTCAAAATGTTGCTCTCCAGACCTGCACAAGACTCAACCACGGCAGGCCATGTACGATGCACATGCCAGTTATGAGTCATTTTACCACACTGGGCCTTCCTACTCCAGCACCCCAGCAAAGCATGGATCGACCTACAGAGACCTTGAACTTTTCTATGGGACAACAAAGTATATTTTTTATCGTTTTTTTCTATATTTGCCTGTGTAAGCATTTGGCTTGTGTGCTATTAAAGTTTTTATTCATATCTTACAATGCTATTTGTCCTTAATTTTATCCCTCCCATAAATAAATTAGCTAGTGCTGCAGCTATCAATTATTTTGATGAGTACTTTTTTTTTCCCCACTCATTAATCAGGGACTGTAATAAAGTTCACTCATTTCTTACTGTGTAGAGTATTTTTATTTTTAGGATGATTCTATATTCATATTTGCTTAAGATTGAATTATTTTTTAATGTGAACATGACTTCAGTACAGCTGCCTCCTTAAGTGAGAACTTTACTATAAGAGTTTTATACATTTCAGCAGAACTTTATCATCTTTCATTACTTTTACACTTCTTGTAGATTGCGCTGGGTGCCTTATTTAACATGTCTTTTGTATTGGAGGTATTTTCAGACATTTATTTCGAGGTTTCATGCGCTCTCAACATAAACCAAATGAAAAAGCTGTGACACAAAGCACAAATGTTTAGTTCTTGGAGGTTACACCACCATTGTTCACTTGTAAACAAAGTATTTGAGGCGGAAAAAAAACTAGTAATTTTTGTGATAGAGTAACTCGAGTAATAAAATTACAATTAGCAATAGACGAGTTTAGAGTGTTGAATTTTATTTTTTTTATAAGAAAACCTTTAAGAGTCTCACAATGGAGAAATTCCCACTTCACAGCAGCAAAGTTATGAGAGGAAGTAGAAGAACAAAATAAATAGGAGCTGGTGGAAAGGCAGCCAGTCTCGTGGCGCCATCTTGAAGTCAAAATAACACAACACATAAGACAGACAGTCGTGCAATCTTAATCACTTTTCCTGCAACAGTTTGTTTTTTGAAGCAGTTATAGATGAAAGACGAGAGGATCAAAGTGTTCTTTCACCAGCGGCTCAGAGACGTCATGCTGAAAATGTCCACCAATAGACGCTGTTGCATCAATGGAGCATCATGACCACATCCATCAACACTAATTTTCCAACATAGCAGCCAGATTGGCAGCTACCGTACTGCGAATGAGCTGGGCACGGTTGAGTCTCTCGGTTTCTGGTATTTCAGCATGTGGTTGGAGGACAGTCTCCTCCTCTGGCACAGGGTTCCACTCAGGCAAAAAATTGTCTTTCTGTATTTCACATACATTGTGCAAAATACAACATGCAGCCACAACATTGGACATTGCAGCAAGGTCAATGTCATTTCTCTTCATAAGGCATCTCCAGCGTCCTTTCAACCGGCCTAAGGCATTCTCGACAACCATTCTTGCTGAGCTCAGGGTGTTGGTGTAGTGAGCTTGTTCCTTTGAGAGTTGATGATGCTGTGTGAATCCTTTCATCAACCACTTTTTAAGTGGGTAGGCAGCATCACCAATGAGATGCACAGGGATCTCCACCCCATCCACCACAGTTGATTTCTGTAAAGACAACACAACCATTGAAACTTCAAAGAGATTTATTCATTTTTCATTAAGTTTATTTTCCTACAGCCCTATAGTCCCACTAGTGTTGTCTGAAAGGGCTGTGTAGAAAAAGTAGTGTCACTAGCATTAAAAATTGTAATAATAACAAAAGAAATACAGCCACACTAGTGAAATTAATGTTTAGGAAATCTACCGTATCAAATAGCGATTCAAGAGTACAGTAGTTGAAATAAACCACCCCCACGTGAATAAACAATACACACACTGTGTACATACATCTACTGATGCCTATCTGGACACATCATCAGTGATGTATTCCTGAGATCATAGGGCGTTTCGGGTCTCTCAACATCATACGCCCTCCCCCAGGTGACCCAACCAGGGCTGATCAGACCCCAGCTTGTGTCCAGATGGCTAACTAGCTACCATGACTCCATGGCTCCCCTCTTTTGAGCCACAGCCATCTTGAGGCTCTCTCAGCCGCATCAGTGATCACACAAACCTCTCTGGGGAAAAGGTAGCCATGTTGCTGCGCCTCTGCAAGTTTGAACAGGTCTGAGTTGGCGAACACCCTGTCATCAGGGGTACGTCCAGGGCAACCCACGTATACATCAGTAAAACTGAAAGAAAATATTAAAACACTGAACAAATGAAGAGTACACAGCCATAGAATTCGTGCATTTGTTGTTTTGCTTACCAGAAATTGTGGTCCACAACTGCCTGTAAGATGATCGAATACCAACCCTTTCTGTTGTGGTAGTCTTCTGGGTTGTCCCGTGGGGCAATAATTGGAATGTGCGTCCCGTCGATAGCACCAGCGCACTGGGGGTAACCACGCTCTACAAATCCAGCAATTGTGGCGTCTAAGCGTTGTCCAGTTGGCAAGGAAATGAAGCGTTGGTGTAATGTGTCCACTAACGCATTAGTTACTTGCCGCACTATATTGCACACAGTGGAAAGGCCAACACCAAAAAGGCACGCAATGGTGCGGTATTCTCCCGAGGTCGCTAACCACCACAGAGCTATGGCGACTCTCCGGCGTGGTTCAATAGGCGTTCGAAGGTTTGTCGTTTGTCGTGTTATGGCTGGAGCAAGGAGTTCTACTAAATAGTCAAACGTTTCCCGGGTCATACGAAAGTGGGCCTTCCACTGCTCGTCACCTAAATGCTGAATTGTTGACCAAAAACAGTGTGCTCTGTCCCGGGTCCACATACGACGAACGGTCGGTGTAGCAGCGTTAGCAACAGCCACAATGAAGGCAACAAAGGCTTTTCTCCTCCTTCTGTAACTTATACGACTCCTTTCAATTTCGGCCAAAAATTCACGTCGTCTACGTTGTCTCAGTAGTAGCAAAGAGTTGATCCTCCGCTGCTTTTCGACCATTTTGTGGACGGTTAAAAGCATGATAGAAGAAAGAACACTCGCTTCCATGTTGCTTTGTTTACCACCAAGAAATCTGTCGCACTATTATTACGCAATGACAGCGTGGTGACGTTTTACTACACTTTATTTTTGACACAGTTGAATAGAGTTAGCATTTTCTTTTAAATTTCTTTTTTTTTAATTACTCTTACATTTTAATACTATTTTATTTGATTTTATTTATTTCCATGCATTTCTATATTATAATTAATTTGTTTTTCTCCAAAGATTCCACACAGTTATTTGTCATATTACAACCCCAAAGTGTAAATCTCAGCATGGATACTAAGCAGGTGTTGCCTGGCAACAGACGCTGTGATGCCTGGAGATGAAAATGAAACTTTGCACCTGTATGCCGCAACAGTGTGTGACTGTTGTGTTTTCCAAGCTAAGTATCACAGCTTCATGTTGGTTGCTGTGGTCAGTGGAAGAAAGGGGAACAACTGAAGGTAAGGAAAAGAAGTAAAAGAATGTTGCAAAACAGCTCTTGTATTGGGTGTATTTTTTTAAATTATTACTGTGCAGGTGTGCCTAATGAAGTGGCTCATCCCTGTCTTGTCTTCTGCCAAAGCGAAGAGGGAGGAAAGGATTCACGTGATGGCTCGACATCAGAAGAAGAAATGTCGACTCAACCAAGTAATTGAGTGTTTTAAAAAGGTGAGTGTCTGTCCACTTCCGCATCAAACTCACTCCACCTTCCTTTAAAGCCGGCGAATTTTTGTCAGGTTAAAAAAAAGGGGATTTTTCCAAGAAAATTAATAAATTATACCCACAGCCGACTCGCCCATATTACAAATGATAAAGTTTCTGAAAAAGTCATGGGGAAAAAAATCACCTTCAAATATAGTGGTGCCTTGAATTATGAGTGACCTGACTTACGCATGTTTTTCAAGACGCGACTTTTTTGCTCTGACTTAACTTGCGAGCACCCATTACTGGCAGGTGGTTCAACTCACTTCACAACAAACAGTGGTTTGGCAGATATTGGTAAATATTCTTCAAAATAGAACGATTGAAACTCTTTATTTCCACTCTTATAGACTCCAACCAATGGGAAACTCGAAAGGCACACGGGCTAACACTTAGCATCTATGTGGCAGTGTTTACCCTTAAAGCAATGAATGTCTGAAGACAAGCAGCAACACATGTAAGATATATAATCTAATACTCACAGGCAAACCCACGCAGGGACTCGGAGAACACTGTACCTCTGCACTGAAAGGCGGATGTGCAAACCAGTTGACCACCATGCCGCCAAAGGTTATTCTTGATCACGTAAAATAAATAAATTAAAAAAGTAATAAAAAATGCAACAAAGATTCAAATGTAAATCAATGGCAAAGGTGCAGTAATGAAATGAAGCGTCAGTTGCGGTGTGTCCGTTATTTAACACAGAGTACTGTTAATTTGGTAACTTGGAGCAATTAGCTTCAACACGGTATGCTAGTAAATACTCATTATTCTATTTCTGAAGCTTTTCCCACATTCAACATATTTGTATGTAACGCTTCAAACACACATTTTTAAGAATGCTGTCGGTCAAAAGTATTGGGACAGGACAGCAAGAGTGCGTAGAGGTTGCTAAACTGAAGACAAGAGCTATAAATGCATTTGACGAGTTATTTTTCATTTTTGTTTGTACAAAGTGTGTTATGGTTTCCAAGTGATGCATCTTAATTGTTTTTTTTTTTCTGGAGGGGTTATAAATCTGTGATTAATCCGCCACCAGTGATGTAATTTATTGATCCAGCGCTGGCATCCGACTCTCAGTAATGGGAGGTTTGGCAGCAGGCTCTGCTCTAACTGACATCACAGGATGAGAGGGATGAGACAGCACAAACAGGCTAGACTCAAGGAACTGTTACTGTGTTATTGCTATCACTCTTTGCTAAGCTTGCCTCGACTGCCATGGAGCAGACAGGAGGGTCTCATCTTATTCAAAATCTGACTTTGAGTGCCGGCACAGCCTTGAAGGTGGTTTCTTTGACACCTACTTTCCAGCATGTCACCTGGATCCGACAGAACATCCGCAAGAAGGAGTGCTGCTTCTTTGAAATCGGTGCCAGGTAGGGGAGCTTTTGTTTCTGAAGTCGCATGAATGACCTTGTCCAGTGGTGACTTGATGTACAAGTGTAATTTGTTCCGTGAACACTCTCCCATCTCTGATCATCTTTCCCCATTGAATGGAAATGTCATTAATCTGTTCCCAAAGAAACAACAAAACATACTTAAAGCAAATTGATTGGCTCTGTGAAAGACAAAAGATATGCTTGCCTTTGATTTATGTTTAGTTTGACAGTAAACAATAGGAGTGGCAATAAATGGCTTGAAGCCTCTTTTTTTTGAAGAATTTCTCACTCTCTGCCAAACTAATGCTTGTCGTGAAATGACTTCAGTCACTGCCACCATACAGCACTCACGTATGTGCTCGCAAGTCAAAGCAAAACTTGGCCAAACAACGTCTTTTATCTGGAAAAACTCGCAAGTTATAACTTGTATCTCAAATCACTGTTATAGTTGAATGTCTTGTTCCTTGGCTCACCTCAGAGAGGATGTGTGCATGTGCGGCTACTCCAAGAGTGAGCATGTGGCTGACGCCATTCAGACAGAGGTCATGGGTAGCGGGACCTGGGACCCGCTCACGCACATCCGTGAAGTACCCACGGATGCTTTCGGGGACATCAGCTTTGGTGGTTTGAGACAGACGACAACCAAGGTGAACAAAAACAACAATCTCTATACATACATGCAATATGGGCCCTGACAAGACCAAGGCAGTAGAATACTATTTCGGGCCTATTTGACATAATTTGTTCAGCAAACACGCCACAAGTCAAGTTTATTTATATAGCCCTTAATTGACAGAATCCCCAATGGCTTTGCTGGCCAAAAGTACACAAACATTTACAAAATCTATATTGAGCCCTCAGCTGGCCAAGGAAAAACTGAGAAACTTAATTAAGGGGGAAAAAAAGAAAAAAAACTTTGAGAAGAGATCAGAGATATAAGAACTCTAGGATAACCAGACTACAATGAATGCCGAATGGGGCAAAATTCAATTACATGATATGATGACGTAAAATATTAGCAAACAGCAAGCAAGTCCATTAATGAAATGAAGCACCACAGGTGCTTCATGACATGACCTGGGCGGTTGATGCAGAATCGTCACAGAAAAAGCCTGATTTTGGTTATCGCCACCTTGTGCAGGAGAGAGTGAGGCGGGGGGAGCGTGAAGCGGCAGTAAAAGAGACCAAGTCGTCAAGACATTTTTGGCCAACATCTTTTGATGAATATTAACACAACTTAAAACGAAATCATAAAGTGGTTGGGATAACATGATGAGACTGTACTATTTTGAGTCTGTGCTTGGAGGAGTATAGAAAATACTTTGACAAAAAATTATCATCATCGCAGACAATTAACTGAACTAGTGCGGTGGAAGTTCAGTTTCTGCAATAAGCCCCTGACAACAATGAGGCAGTAGATACTAATGAATGGTCTTTTGCTACATACATTTTGTCATTAAAATACCACACGATTTGTCTGGATTTAGTGTATAGTTAGTTATGTTAAGTTTAATGTTAGCAGCTCAATAATGCCTATGATTCTGAACAATGTCCGATATAAGTGTTATGAAATGTCTTGTTGTTATTTCTTTATCTTTAGTATGCTCGAGTGTCCACAGACACCACTCCTGAGGTGCTTTACCAGTTAATGACTGAACAGTGGAAAGTGTCTCCACCCAACCTGCTCATCTCAGTCACCGGGGGAGCCAAGAATTTCTACCTGAAAACCCGGCTCAAAAACGTCTTCCAAAGAGGTCTCATCAAAGTGGCCCAGACAACAGGTGCTGGCGTGCAACTGTACAACTATGAACAGATTAGTGGTATTCGAGCAAAACTAGAAAGTATAGCAAGAACAAAGTTCAAACAAACAGCAGCTAAACAAAATCAATAAAATACCAGCATTTACAGGGAAAAACAAGAGCATGAAAAATAAACTGCGACTTTAGTGTGAACATCAGTAAGGCCAAGAGTGATTTTGTGCAGGTGCATGGATCATCACGGGCGGAACCAACACTGGTGTTATGAAGCATGTTGGGCAGGCTGTGAGGGATTACTCCCTAAGCAGTTCCATGCAGGGCCAGATTGTGACCATTGGACTGGCAACGTGGGGAGTCATTCACAACAAAGAAGTGTTAGTGCATTCGCAGGTACATTGGACACAATTCAGTGTCACTGTCAGTCATCATAGACAAAGTCTGATTACCCGTGTTCCTCTCAGGGTTGTTTCCCCGCTCATTACCCAATGGACGTCAAGGGTCGACTTCCCTGCCTTGACAACAATCACACCCACTTCCTGTTGGTGGATGATGGCACCTACGGTCGCTATGGTGTCGAGATCGATCTTAGAAGTCGTCTGGAGAAGTTCATCTCCCAAAAGACTCTTGGAAACAAAGGTTCGTTGTTGTGGAAGTCTTTGGAAATGTTGCAATGCCAACGTTGAGATACGAAAGTCAAGTTATGGAAACTGGAGTATAGAAGTTGCGATGTGGAACGTACTGAAAGTTACGATTCTCATGATGTGGTGGTATGGACTTTGGGGTATGGGTGCTATGACAGGAAAATTCTGGGATTACCACCACAAAGTCCTTTTTTTAATGTACTGTACTGCATTTTTGCGTCAAAAATTCTAAAACTGTTTTTTTTTTTTTTTTAATATATATTGCCAGCTGTTGGTGTGACCATTCCTGCGGTGTGTGTGGTTTTGGACGGAGGAGGAGGCACTCTCAATGTGAGTTCTGTCTTGTGTCCTCATCCTCACCTCATTCTGACTTCTGACCGCGTCTTGTCCACGTCCTCCCCAGACCATCTACACAGCCATGCTCAATGACACGCCGTGTGTGGTGTTGGAGGGTTCCGGGAGAATAGCTGACGTGATCGCCCACGCGGCGGGACTACCCGTGAGCCAGGTCACCATCAGTCTCATCCACCGCCTGCTCAAGAAGTTCCTTAGCCTGGAGTACGACAACTTCACCGACCTCACGATCATTGAGTGGACCAAAAAGGTAGGTGAACACAATCACCTTTTATTCTCCTTAATTTTATCTGTTCATACTTCTACCTCCTGTGCCAGATTCAGGACATCATCAGGATGTCTCACCTGCTGACTGTGTTCAGAGGAGGTGGAGACAGTCACGGAGATGTGGATGTGGCCATTTTACAAGCACTCTTTAAAGGTGAGCTTGTACTTAGAATGCTTTTAGATGATTCCACATTGCTTTCCAGATGGTTTCCATCTCCGACCTCCATTGATATCACTCAAACAATTTCCTGGAAGATTTCCTGCTGACTTCGCTTGAGACGATCTTTTGCCACTGTGTACTTGGGAGCTATTTCTGAGCAATTGACTGGCATCGGAACCTCATTATCAAAATCTCCGGGGAAAGCGCATCCACTGTGGAGCACTAATTACGCCATTAATGGTGCTGAGACACAGCGCTTACCAACAAAGGTCTGATTGAAGAACGTTGTCTGCGAACTTCAGGAGCATTTTTATTGTCATGATTTAATAATAAATACATGTTTAAAACATGACATTTACTCTGCTCTTTATTAAACAGAACATTATTTTTTCAACATTTTTATTTTTAATCAGTAAGTTAAATCACTGCTGTGTGTTACATTTTAACTTTAACCCTTTCAGGGACAGCGATTACTGCGGTGGACAGCTTATCATGTTATCGGGTTACAGGTTATCATTATTAGGTGCAAGGCTTAAATGGCAGGGTAATTAAATACAGTTCTCTTTAATTGAATCCTTGCTCTGTATTAAATTTAAAATACAAATTCTGAACAAAAAGAGCATCACCAGCTAAAACTGTTTTGTGTGGTCCTACCTGCCAGTATTGCAGATTACCCAGTGCGAAACTTATTTCTGCACTGTCTGTTCAACCATTCAGCTTCACGGGCCAGCGCATCACGAGTAGTGGAGGGATGGCGGAGGCAGCTGGAGCTGGCTATAGTCTGGAACAGAGTGGACATAGCCGCCACCGAGATCTTCACCGACGAGAGTCAATGGAAGGTGAGTCGGCCCACATTGTTATCAAAGTGGCCAGATCATATATTTGGATTCCCATTCAAGCTGTCACTACCATAAACATTTGCTAACAATATAGCAATGATTATCTTCCATGCCTTAGGCCCAATTGTCAGTATGTGTAGGCCCATTCAAGCTGTCACTACCATAAACATTTGCTAACAACATAGCAATGATTATCTTCCATGACTTAGGCCCAATTGTCAGTATGTGTCGGCCCGTCTTAACCCTTTCATGCACCAATAATGACAACCTGACAACATGATAAGCTCTCCACTGTAGTAACCGCTGTCCCTGAAAGGTTTAAACGCCATGTTCTACATTTTCATCCCATCCTCCAGTCCAGTGATCTCCACTGGGCCATGTTCTCAGCCCTGGCCGGCAACAAGCCTCGGTTTGTGAGCCTCCTGCTGGAGAACGGTGTGAGTCTGAGGGAGTTTCTGCAGAGCGAAGACACTCTGTGCGAGCTCTACAAGCAGCTGCCCAACTGCTTCTTCTTGCGCAAGCTGGCCAAACGTGTCCACGCCTCCTGCCCTCGGAGGAGGAGAGTGTTCGCCACCAGAAACCGTGTGTGCTCATCACAGAGCACGGGCATCGCCTTGAGTCACGTGTCGGACGAGGAGCGACACTTGCTGGGTAAATTCACCCAACCAATCTACCCGCCCCCCACCATGATGTACCACTTTAACATGGAGGACGCAACATCGGTGAGACACTCACTCCATCATCTACTGTTTCATTTGTAATGACTTCCCACTCATCCTATCTTCACATTTCAGAAGCCACTTGAAAGGGTAGAAAATCACATTTGAAGAAGTTTGATGAATGGCACTGCCGAGAATGATCTAGTGCAGTTCTGCACCACTCCATACTTAAACTAGTGGTGTGTGGATCCATCCAAATGTTGATTTGATGGATACCAACTCACCATCAATATCAGATTGATACTGGAGTGATGAGCTCATTACAGTAGTTTAATTTTTGCTGTGCACCTGTGGTTTCATCAAACAGCTTCTGCCTCAGTGCCGAGCAGGCACAATTTTCTTAGACAAAATCATTTCAGCAAAGAACATTGCTTAATCCCCTCCACCATCTTTCTAGCTGTCAAGAAGCTTGTCGGGTTCTCAAGCTCCCCTCAGGGTGGACCTCGCTGAGGCCCAGAGAGACCCAGCCAGGGACCTTTTTCTTTGGGCTGTCGTCCAGAAAAATAGAGAGCTGTCCGAAATCACCTGGGAACAGGTAAGCGAGATGACAGAAAAGACTATATAGCAGTTATACCCAACCAATGGCCCTCAGTACTTTAGTGTGTGGGAAATTGTCCAATTTCACTTAAAAGGGGACGTTCAAGAAAATGACTTTGTATACATTCGACTAAATTCTATCCATCCATTTTCCAATACGCTTATTCTCACAAGGCTCGCGGGCGTGCTGGAGCCTATCCCAGCTGTCTTCGGGCAGTAGGCAGGGTGCAACCTGAACTGGTTGCCAGCCAATCACAATCATTCTATCTCAAAACCAATTTGCAATGCACAATCAACCTGCCATGTATGTTTTTGGAATGTGTGAGGAAACCGGAGCACCCGGAGAAAACCAACGCAGGCACAGGATGAACATGCAAACTCCACACAGGAAGGCCGTAGCCGGAATCGAACCCTGCACCTTTGCACTTTGATGTACTAACCAGTTGACCACTGTGCCGCCCTCGACTAACTTACCTTGTTGAAATAGGCCGGTTACGTTTTCACCTTCAATAGTTGACAATACAATGTTAAAAAGCAGGAGGTATAGTCAATTATTGTTAAGATCTTGAATTAATTGATTGAGATCTTGGGGAAGAAACAGGTACAATGTTGTCATTGAGGAACGTTAGAGGAACATTAACAACAATGGCAACAGATTCGGAAACCCAGATATTCCCCATGCAAGGCTTTATTTAAGAGATTTTAATGTCATCAGCTCCAACAATGATAGCAATTGCGTTACATCATGTGCGAGCCTTAAAAATACACCAGCTTGTGACATTCACAAATTCTCTAATCTAGACAAAGTCTACTCTGAAAACCATGCAGGTAAAATGTATAATTTCAGATGCTATCATTAGCTAATTTAACATTTTGTTTAGTCACTTCACGTTAGCAAAGCTATGGGACACGATTCATTTTTACTTGTGCACTTAGAGTAACTATATTTCAGAATATTTCCTGTGGTTGTTGGAAAACACTGTCCCATACCGTGTAGCTATCAGTTAAATTCATTGTATGCTGATTTGAACAGTGTACAGACTGTGTGTCCGCCGCTCTGGCCGCCTGCAAGATCCTGCGAAAAATGGCAGAGGAGGGCAGCGATGCGGACGAGGCCGTGGAAATGCGAGACCTGGCTGATCACTTTGAGATGCACGCCATCGGTATGACTATACGTCACGCACTGAGGAGAACCAATGTCCAGAGATTATTCCATTGTGTGTGTTTGTGTTTAACTGTAGGTGTGTTCACCCAGTGTTACAGTGGTGGTGAGGAGCGTGCTAAGAGGCTGCTGGTTCGCGTGTAAAGCAATTGGGGGAAGACCACGTGTCTGAGACTAGCGCTGGAGGCTAACTGTAAAAGTTTTGTGGCGTTGTCAGGTGTCCAGGTAGAGCCAACAAGCTTTGTATAAAACACTTGAAAGTAAAGCTTGAGTAAAAGTACAATGACAGAAAAAGGTTATGTTTTATCTATTGAATTCATTTCAGTGGTTTAGTTAAAGAGCTGTGTATTGGCTAATGAGCAAAGTTAGCTCGAACATGTTGCCATTAAGTTTACGGTATGCCTAAAAAAAAGTGCACGATAACTAAAAGAACATTGACGTTTTTACTTCACTGGATTAATATCAATTTACGGAAGCATGGAATTGCCAATGTGGAGTAAACAGTTTTTAACTGGGCTATTTCGTTTGAACGTAATGGAAACTCGTTCAATCGTCTTGGTGAATTCATTCGAACGTCTTGGTAAAGTCGTTTGAATGTACTGCAAAGTTGTTCGAACATATTCATAATGTTGTTGGAATGTCTTGGTAAAATCGTTCCAATGTATTGGAAAAACAAAGGCTAAATTCTAAAAAAAACATGGCATTTTCCCCGCATAATGCCACGAGGTTGACTTGTGCATGCAACAACTTTAAAAGTGGACAGGGTGAAATGCATCAACAGTGAAAATTAAGTGAGTAAACATCGTTTATGTAAAGTGCTGCTGACATTGTGTGTTCTTTCTGCATGGTTAAATTTTTATTGTCAAAAAAATCTAAGATAATTGGCATAGCTATCCCTTTTTTGTCAGTTCCACACTTATATACAATACCCTGTGGCATTGTTGGAAAAATAGCATCTGGCCTACATTTTACCAACACGTTCCAACGTCTTGGTCATTCCAGTGGTTGCAGTGCATTCAAACAACATAGTCCAGTCAGAACTTTTTACTCCATGTTGGCACTTCAATGCTTCTGTGTCAAATACTTAAAAACAGTAAAGAAGCATTCGGACTCTATTACATTATGAGACTGGAGCCAATAATAGCACAAACACTTCCATAATTTACTGTGTTAACACCTGTTGCTCCTCAAATATTGACAAAGCCATGCCCAAATTAAGACTGTGGGGAATAAAAAAACAAAACAAAGTGTATAGTATATTGCTATGTGTTGTGCATCCGTGTCCGTTTTCCAACAGGCCCTGCTGACTGAGATCTGGTGTGGTGAACTTTCAGTGGACAATCCTGTGTGGAGAGTGACGATCTGCATGATCTTCTTCCCGCTTATCTACACTGGCTTCCTGACCTACAGGTGACCCTCACATTATTGCAGCAGACCAACATTCGGGATTACGCTGCAGTGATCTGATTGGATATTTCTGGGATACTATTTGTAATTTCCATCCAGCGGCACTGACAATCAAATTGTGATTTCTGGATAGGTGTCCCTCAGATAGTATGCAAATATACCACTATTCTAGGCTGAGGGCTGACTGCAATCTGATTGGCTTCTTGGTCGGTTTTATAATTGTCCAATGAGGTCATGACATCATTGCTTTTCTGTCCAAAATGTCACTTTTAAAGGTAAAGCACGGGACTAGTGGTGACATTGTCGACGTCACAGTTCTGAGGTTGGGGTTTTGACTCTCAACTCCGGCCTTGCCATGTGGAGTTTGCATGCTACGGAATATATGTTAGGTTACTGAAGACAGTAAAAGTGTAATTCTGAGTGTGACTGATTATTTGTCAATATGTGTCGGGCTACTAATCCAGTGCGTACCCAAAATTAAAATGGGATAGGCTACAGATCACCCTAATCCTAATGAGGACGTGTGCTCTTGAGAATGGACGGATTGATAGTTGTATACTGTAATATGGTTTTCCTTATGGACCAAATCCATTATGTTAATGAACCTTTCCCCATCCTTACAAGACCTGACGAGCTAATCCAAAAGCAAAATGAGAAAAGTGAGGATATCAAGACGGTGGCAAGCGTCACGGGAAGTGTGCTCCGATCAAAAGCTAAAAATCCGTGAGTAAATATTTATGTCCATCACTACATTCCATTGGAACGTATACTGATGATGGGCCCTATTATCACCCCAATAGTGATCTCACAACCATGAAGTCTCTGAACTGCTGGTCCAGACTGGCTTGCTTGTACAGCTCGCCACAGGTCAAGTTCTACTGGAATATCGTGTCCTATTTCGCCTTCCTTTTCCTCTTTGCGGTGGTGCTAATGATGGACTTTCAGACCATACCCTCCCCTGCGGAGATTCTGCTGTATGTGTGGCTCTTCTCTGTGGTGAGCGAAGAGGTCCGGCAGGTAAGAAGTCCGCTTTATGTAGGCTTTGTTTAAAGTAACATTTTGACATTCTTAACTATTGTGCAAGTATAAACAAAGCATAATCAATGTGGAATAAAAATGAAACCTACGCCATCTGTAATGAGAAAAAGGAAGATGTTGGCAGAGCGAAATTGTCAGCTTGTGCTGTTTTAAAAACTAAATCAATTTTGAAAAAAGAAAATACTCAAGACAAAATGAAAAATATCTATAATGAAACATCCCAAACTATTATAACCCTGATTTGAAGCACCCGTTTTGAGTGAGTTCCAGGGCTCATACTTTGATTCAGCCCTATGATGTACTTTGCCCAAATAAACCCTAATCGGAAGCAGGTAGCCTAGACAGTTTTCTTTCTTTTTAACAACTAGGGCGGCATTAGATTTTGGTGGTCAATTTAGATATCATGGAGTTTGAGATGATTGGAGCTTCAAATTAATTTATTATATTGCTCATATTGTACTGAGTAGCCAAAGCCTTGTGTAAGAAATTTGGGGTGTTTTTTTTTTAATCTTCCGCTGTACTTTCTGTCTTTTTGACCTCAGTTGTTTTATGACCCTGATGGCTTTGGGTTCCATAAAAAAGCCAGGATGTACATCAGAGAACTTTGGAATATTTTGGATGTTCTGTCCATTGTCCTCTTCATCATCGGCCTTGTCTTTAGGTGAGCTATCATGTCCTCCAGGGCAAACAAACTGTTGACTCCAGGCTCATCATGGCATCTCATCATCATTTGTCTCCTCAAGGCTAACAACCAAGCTATTCTACGCTGGCAAGATCATCCTCTGCATCGACTTTGTGGTCTTCTGCTTGCGTCTCATGGCCATCTTCAGCATCAGTCGGACGCTTGGACCTAAGATCATCATCGTCAGGAGGATGGTAGGAGGATCCAGATATGACATATTCCAAATAGCAATGATAACAAAGCAACTCACCAGCATCATATTTCTCTCGAGATGATGGACATGTTCTTCTTCATGTTCCTGCTGAGTATCTGGGTGGTGGCGTATGGCGTAGCCAAGCAGGGCATTCTGATCCACAACGATAGGCGACTGGAGTGGATTTTCCGGGGGGCCGTATACGAGCCCTACCTCATCATATTTGGCAACGTCCCCACCAACGTTGATTGTGAGCAAACACGACAAAAACCTTACTCCAAAACCACTTTTTTGAGGGGAAAGTAAAAAAACAAAAAAAAAACAATACCATCTTGGCGTACTGTATTACCAAACACAGCATCATTCAAATTGATAGGTTACTTTATACTGCTGTTATATACTGTTGCGTACCAATATCAACTTAACACCTCAATATCATGTTTTTTTCTCATATTTGATAGTGAGAGTCAAGAAGAGGTACAGATAGTTGAAGTGTCCAACATACAGTAAATAAGAAATTGACACTCAAGCTATTTTTGACACTTTGGATTGGTTAATTATTTGTAAAAATAACAAACCATATGGGGACTGACCATTAGTATAATGTTATATTACTGCCAAAAGTGGAACTAGCTGTTATTTTTTTTCCACAGTTGTAGTGTCAAAGAGATCATTGGTTTGCAATGAAACAACGTCATAATCCAAGGTCTCCATGTATTTAGTAGGGGTGTGCAAAAAAAAATCACTAAACTATTGGGATTTTATATGCCAAATTCAATAAATCGATGTCAAAATTCAAAATCAATTTTCATGATTTTTCAAAAAGCAAAGGTGATGTGACCACTTTTCTCCAGCAGATGACAGCGAGGAGCTAATTTGTTGCGGTCAGTCAATGGCCTTCAGTATTCTGCAGTCACTCAACGTCATTTGAACGACTCAGTGGCTGAGCCACGCAGTTGGCTCTTTCTGAAATAAATGTCAGAAAGAGTGACTGACTTTCATTGCCTGCATTGATTAATATACATGATTCAACGTATGTGTTGTTTATGGTTTATATTAAAACTTCAGTATTCTGCAGTCACTCAACGTCATTTGAACGACTCAGTGGCTGAGCCACGCAGTTGGCTCTTTCTGAAATAAATGTCAGAAAGAGTGACTGACTTTCATTGCCTGCATTGATTTAAATACATGATTCAACGTATGTATTGTTTCTGGTTTGTATTAAAGATAACATTTAAAAAAAAAACTTTATTTGTCTCACAATGGAGCAATTCCCACTTTACAGCAGCAAAACTATGAAAGGGAGAAAGTAGAAGACAAAAAGTATCTCAATAAATATAAGCATATTAAAAATGGGTAAGTGGGGGTGAGTCCAGGTTTTCAGGACTGTCTATTCAGTAGCCTGACAGCAGGAACGAGCGGCAGTACCTCTCCTTCTTGCAGCACGGGTGTATCAGTCTCTGGCTGAAGGAGCTGCCCAGTGCTGTCAGGGTGGCCTGGATGGTCTGTCCATCATAGCTGTTAGCTTAGCTAGCATCCTCCTGTTGTCCACCTCCTCCAGAGTGTCCAGGGAGCAGCCCATATTGTTTAGAATGTTATTAGAAAACAATGTTTTGTTAGAGGAAAAAGAAAACAATAACGGTGATAATGAATCGCAAATCGCACTACAGTTGTACTAGTAATCAATAACCATGATATAAATCTAATCGTCACACAAGCAAGTGAATCATCACACCCCAAGTATTTAGGGTGCGGGGAAGAAACATCAAATCTATTTTGGTTGCGCTGTTTTGGCACCATGGAACCATGGGATTTGCCTATTTCAGATTCAGAATTTGACTTGGACTCCTGCAGCATGAATGGCACCGACCCCTTGAAGCCCAAATGTCCTGTGTTGAATGAGAACCAAACCCCGGCCTTCCCTGAGTGGCTCACCATCATCATGCTGTGCGTTTACCTCCTCTTTGCCAATATACTTCTACTCAACCTTCTGATCGCCATCTTCAAGTAAGTCCTCCCTCCTCTTTGTTCGCTCAACTGTGCTTGTGAATTTTACAAACTCTCTGTCTGGCTGCTGCAGCTTCACTTTCCAGGAAGTGCAGGACAACACAGACCGTATATGGAAGTTCCAAAGATACGAGCTCATTAAGGAGTACCACAGCCGGCCCGCTGCCCCTCCCCCCTTCATCATCCTCAGCCACCTTTACATCTTCATCAGGAATGTGCTTCTTTGCAGGCCACCACTTAAATCACGAAAGTTCAGTGAGTACAACGCCACACATTCAGGTTTATTGTGTTACGGTTTCACTTCCGACTCAAATGGGATACTTGATCCCCCCCCCCACCCCCTTATTTGAATTTAAATGAATGTTTTATACCAGCACGGTGGAGTAGTATTAAGCACGTACGGTATGCTTCAGATTTCTGAAATTCCAGGTCTCAATCTGTTTGTAGGTTGTTTTCTTTTGGTACGCCGATTTCCTCCCACATTTCAAAAACATCCATGCTAGATTCTCAACTCAATTCAGTTTCATTTTTAGTGCACTACGAAGCAACCACAGCTGAAACAAAGTGGTGTTAAAAAAAAAAACTAAACAAAAGACAATTGACAGTAAAACAACAACAAGAAAGTTAAAAAATGATAAAAACTAATAAAACTAATGTGCACTGGGAGTTTATTCAATATTCTGGACTGGAGAAGCTCAGAGAGGTAAAATTTCAAATCATATAGCAGAATCTTAAAGTGCATTAAGTGAGGCCAGAATAGCAGTAATGTGATCCATCTGATGTGTTCCAGGTAAGAGGCAAGCATCAGCATTTTGAACCAAATAGAGATGTTTCAATAAGGGCACACAAACTCCAAACAAAAGACGAATGTTACAGAAAAATAAATACATTCTGTCTTCTTACATTATATTATTTGAACTAGAAAGTCGCCCGCTAACTAACAAACAGAGCATCACCCATATAAGATTCCACTTCACTTTTGTTAACAGCGTGGGCCAATATTTTTCTCATCTTTTTTTTTTTTCCAGGGACTGAACTTCCTCACATTGAAGAAGAGGAGCTGCTATCGTGGGAGGCCCTGATGAAGGACAGATACCTCCTATCCACTCAGCAGCAGCGGAGTCAGACCATGGAACGTTGCATCGTGGACACTGCGCAAAAGTACGAACCTCTCCAATCTTGAAATCAATGCATCCATTTGAGCTACCTGATGTCGTTTTTACATTTTTACAATTTTTTTTAAATTGAGAATAAACCAATTTTAACCCAATTTACGAATTATGAGTGGACCTAAACCTAACCCTCCATGGGGAGAACTGGCAAACTCAACACTAAAAGCGCTGAGCCGAGATTCGAACCCACAACCTCAGAACCGTGAGGCAGATGAGCTAATAACAACTGTTTTTAAAATTCATAAAGATGAGTCACGTTTTCGACAATGTATGTTCTCCAGAGTCAACGCCATAACCGAGAGGCTGGAGCGGGAAGAGGAGATTAGCTCTGCTATCTTGATTAAGCGTCTGGCCCGACTGGAGGAGCAGGTCGTGACCCCATCTTTGCACAATGATACGAGCAACACACCTTATGTCCCATTGTATGTTGATACATTGAATCCTACCTGCAGGTTGTCCAGTCAGCCAAAGGCCTGCAGTGGATCATGGAGAGTCTGAAGTCCAAGGGCCTTGCCTGGAAAGAGGAGCAACCACTGCGTCTGCTTTCAATTTTTTTTCACCTTTTCAATACATTTCATATCATTCATTTCCTTACATTGATCCTGTCTTTTCCTTCAGCGATACTTCCAACAGGGAAGGACTCTTCCGAAACCCTGGAATCTGTGGAAGAGACAGACGGATTTCACGTCAAAGCCCGACAGTTCCACTATCCAAACAGCAAAGTCACTCGCTTCCCTGTACCTGAGGAGAAAGTGCCGTGGGAGGTATTCAGCATTTACATTTCACCCTCTGATCCACACTGCACTGCTTCCAATTTTACTCACTCATTTTTTTTTTTTTTAGGTCAGCTTCACCTCATACACGCCTTCATATTTTAGCTCAGAGGACAATGTAGACGGGTACGTTTTATGTTATGACACTTGGAGAGGAGGGATGGGTAGAGAGGAAAAGAAGCAGTAAAACAGGCCAAAATCCACATCTGAAATCCATTATGTCACATGACATACATCACATATAGCAATCTAGCTGAATGACCCCTGCCTTTTAGCTACTTGATTCTATTGTTGTCTTCCTCACAGATCAGACACTGAAGTCTTGGAAAATTATAGGTATGGTGTTTAGATAAATGGATGTTGATTGATGGTCCGGTACGGTAAACCTAACATCATGTATCTGACTGCCTTTTGACACTAGAAACCCTGGAGGCAGGACTGGCATCAGAGGTCGGGGTTCACTCAGTCATCTTGGTCCAAATCTGCAAGTAGACCTCGTGATTACACGGTGGGTCTATTTCAAGAAAAATAACAGGACTGTACTCTCAATTTGTGCATATAATAATCAGAGGGCTTACAGTATATCTTCTTTTTCTAGTTTGCGGGACAGTGGGCGCTCAGTTTTGGAGTTTCTGGCAGTTGAAGACAAGCAGCAAAAGATGGTTCTACCAGGGGTGAGTACGGCTGTGCTTTTTAACCTGGTAGTAGGTCACGTGACATTGAAATGACGCCCCACATTTCACGAACCCCCGCAGGGACCGGTTGAATCTGCAGAACGTCTGCCATCCGCTCTGATGAGAACCATGGGCGAGAGCTTGTATGAAAAATTATGTGAAAAGATAGCGGAGGGAATACTGGTAGGTCTATTTCAACACTTTGTTGAGTAAATGATAATGTTTCTAAATGTGTTTCTTGTCATTTAAGTACAGTAGTAGTTGAAAATTGTCAGGGTTGGAACTCTACTTGTCACCAAGAATACAGAAGGAACCAACTCAATACATCCTTCTATTTTGGACAGTCTACAATAGTTCTATAGACATTTTACTCAAACATACACAAAATAAAACTTTCTTTTTATAATATTACAACTTTAAATTTAAAAATGTGTTATTTTACCTGGAAAATATATTTTTTCAGTTTCAATATGAAACTTCATTTTCTCAAAAATATATTACTATTTTAGCAATAGTACGACTTTCTGATTTATTCCCCAAATTTTTTTCTAAATTTGTAGCTAAAAAAGAGCCAACTTTTTATCTCAACAGTATACAACTTTGTCGTATTATAACGTTTGTTCTAAAAAAAAAAAAAAATTCACTTTATCCTCATACCATGATTTTAATCTTGAAAGTATACTTTTATTTTGAAAATAAACAACTTTCTTGAAAACATACAACTTCATTCTTGTAATGTTATTTATTTCTTTTCATATTACCACTTTGGCCCTGAAAATCTACGACCATTGTCATAATATGACGCCTCTAATCTTTTCACGAAAATACACGACTGTCTTCTTATTTCTTATTTTATTCTTTTTGCCTTTGTTACTCTTATTTGTCACAACTTCAGGTGTTTGAAGGTTACGTGGATGACGTCAGAAACACAGACAACGCCTGGATAGAGACTACCGTCCTCAACCTTCACCTTGACTCAAGTGAGGATTCGGAGGATATCGTCAACATGGTGAGAGCCGCCATCAAACATTTTTACGAGGTGTGCCATCAAGCGATAACCTGACCCATTTCTTTCTCCCCCCCCCCCCCCCCCACCCC
>NW_017805698.1:3157268-3167596 GCF_001891065.2 Hippocampus comes | reverse complement strand
CCCCCCACCCCCTCTCACTCCCAGGTGGCGTGCAGTCGCGGCTCTCTGCAATGGCAAGAGGTGAGCTGCAAAAACGGACTTTGTTCAGACCAAAGCGACTCACTGCGGCGGGTCGCCATGCTGTATAACAGGAATTCATAACTCTCATGTCGATATCCATTTCATATCATTACATTTCGCTCGAATGTCATGCACAACCTTTCTGGTGTTCAGCGCTACACCTGTATGTTGCTCACAGCTGACTCCCTAACATACATCGCTCCATAATCCATAAACAGATGTCCAACAACTAGTCATTATCTTGGACCATAATAAGCCACATACCTGAAAATGGATAACAATAAGTCGAGAGTAAATTGTGCCAATTAATTAATTGAGGTCGACTCGAGTATAATGCCTGCACTAACCTTGAGCGCCTCTAGAGGCACTATGTTTGTTTTGGGGTTATTTGTCAGTCTTTTGTTGGGAAGGATGCTATATTCTGAGAGTTTTGAGTTCGTTTTGCAGCTTAGAGGTAAATAACTTTGATTCAAACACACACACAATCCAGTTCTCATGTGCACGTTTATTGTCTAGTCTATATGGGAATTTGAGCAAGTATGTCACAAAGAAAAATAACTACAGGGAGAGGAGTTGCAAAGAATGAGAACTTCTGCAAAGACTACTTGAATGTTTACTTCTAGATGGGACAGTATATTAAATGTGTTCCTGCTGCCATTGTATTTTAGTGTGAGTTTATGATTTTTGTTACTTTAAATTAATCAAGCCTTTTAAATAAATAAATAAACAGAGCACTATTTTGTCATCTTTGTCACCTTCTTTTGAATACTGTGGCTCATATACTGTATGCTACACTGACTGAAGATGTCATTTTTTTTTTGTTGTTCTTTTTTTTTTGTATACGATGGTGCTCATGCATGAAACATGTACCGGACATGTCTTAAGCATTTATTTGTATTTTTTAATAATAATACATATTTCTTATGATAGAAAAGACATTTTGCAGCATTAGATTTTTTTGTTTACCAAGGTGCCACCAGGGGTCACCAACATGGAACCCATGGGCAAGCGATCTCCCACAAGGACCATTTCAGTAGCCCATGGGCTGTTTCTAAATACTGTATAGCTCACCATCGGACATTGTGATTTCACAATGCTGAAGTGATGATGTGAAAATTGAGTTTATAGCAATACAACTATGGAGTTATGTTTATCGTTCTTACCTTGTTAATTCATTGTTGGCAATTACAATTAGTTATTAATTCACAACCTCGATGTCTTCACATGGATAAATACAATTAATGACGAATAGCAAAAACGAAAATGAAAGGTAATTTGAGCAAATGTGCTATTTCGGAAGTAGCACATCACATTGGTGTGTAGCATAATAGCACAAACTTTCAAAGGTAACTTAACCCTGTGCTACACTTACCAGACACATCATTATCAATTTCAATGGAATTTAATTGTGCTCTTCTTTGAAACGGAAAAGACCTTTTGCAGCACAAAGAGTTGCTGATTGCCACGATATTTCATATGCCAGAATGATTATGTATGCTTCTTAATTTCTGCACTATTTTGAATTGTTTATTAGGGGTTTGCAGTTTTCAGTAGTGTAGAAGTACGCTACCCTGTATCAGTGTAACTACTACCAGTATTTTTTTACTCTGTGATAACTACAACCACAACATAATACAAAAATAACATTCATCTATTTTCTCATCCGCTTATTCTCACGAGGTTCGCGGGTGTGCTGGAGACTATACCAGCTGTCTTCGGGCAGTAGGCGGGGTTCACCCTGAACTGGTTGCCAGCCAATCGCAGACAAAAATAACAGTTTCAATGACTGTAATTTTGATTAATCTCTTCTCCTTTTATCGTGCAAGTGTACCTAATATTCTGACAGTTTGTCTGTTGCGCACAATGTAAAATTGTGCCAGCCCAGCACATTTGTGATTGTTTTTGTGCACTGCACCTGTCACGTAGCAGTTTCGTGTAAACATGCAATGGTGCAGCTAGAGGAGGCCAGTATCGGTTTCCACACCCTCATTCCTCCTGCGTAATAACATGTGCCTCTGCCAAAATATTTTGAACCTCGTGAGTGAGATTGCCCCATGTTTGGCTGTGCTGTGTGTGGTATTGAAAACCTAATGAGGCTCCCGTAGCTGCAAATAAGGTTATTTTAACATACAATCTTGTAAGGAGATTTTTTTTTTTTACAAACAATCAAGTCACAAACATACATTGGCATGTTTTTTTTCCACTGATCACAACAAAAAGCGTACATTTACTCTAAGAAAGTTAAATGAACAACTGAGACTCGAGAAGAACTGACAGCTATGAAAGAAAATGTATGTATGTACTATAATATGACTCAATTGGAAAATCTGTTAAAAACAAAAACAACCACCATGGCAGTCACAAGCATAGAAGAAAACTCATGGAATAGAGTTGATAGATCGCAGTACAATTGTTTGTTTTAATTAGATAACACAAACGAAAAATACTAATAAAAATAGATCCAACGCACACATGTACATTTTGTTGTGCGAGGAAGACTTCTTTACTGAGCTGGGTTTTATTTACAGGTGCACATGGAACGTGGGGAGTCCGGAAGTGATGTAACACCTCACGCGCCTCATCTGATTGGCTAGCAAATCCGTGGCCTGAGAACGACACGCAGGGAGCCGACTGACATCTCGGGACGCGTCGACGGAGCATGTACGGCGACAAATGGTAACGAAAAGCTATTTTATTCGTATAGTTTGTGAATTAATAAAACGTTAAAGGCCGTTGGCAATTAACGAGCGTTCGGTTGGCATGTCGGTTTCGGGGAAGCTAAAAGTCCTGCGCGAGGGCAGCTGTCAATTAGCCTCTGTTGCCTTCATGGGACCTGACAGCTACTGTTTATAATACTGTATTGCCAACTGTTATTTTTCTGCCTTAAAGGTCCCAATAAACGCCCTTTCGCGTATCTTGTAGTTTGAATCAGCCGATAGAACGTCATTGGCGAGCAGAGAAGAGTATTAAAGGGTTAGAGTTCATATTCGCTGTCATTATATAACCGAGTGTGTACATGTTAAAACCACATAATAATGTGGCATTTTCTGGGCTTGTTTTTACGAACAGAGAAAGGAAATGGGTGGGTGTCGCTGGACTACAGTGCAAAATATCTATTTTTATTCTCTAGGAAGTGTTGTTGTGTTTTCACTGTTGGAATATATGTTGTCACTATATCTAGTTTATGCCATTTATTGCAGTTTGAACATGAGGATTGTGCATTTAACACCACATTTTCACTGTGGTTGTAGTTTGCATTAGATGTTGGCGTAATCATTATTGCTTTGCAGTTGCGCAGCACTGCAAATTAGGGATTTAACTATTTGCGCAGTTTTTCTCCATTATTTGCTGAAAAAGGACCTACTCATTGTTTTTGTGCTCAGCCCGGAGCACTATCCTGCACAAGTATTGCTTTGGCGCCATCTTGTGGCCTTTTGGTACCACTGAACTATGTTGACGTGAGTTGAGGGGTGTCATGTAGTGCTTTGTCGTAGTGTTATGATATCTGTTGGCAATTACAACACTTTTTGGTGAACGGAGAGGGGTTTTTATTCCTAGCTGATATTTTGTCTTCACGCTAGTGTTAGGAACACTGTACTCTTAATAGATTATCAAGGGTATAATTGCTTCCACGTCTGTGGCTTTACCTCTTTAACTTATCATGTTATAAGAATAAAGCCTACCAGCGGACCGAAAAGAAGCAGCGTTTTTTCCCCCCACACTGAAGCCTTTGCGTTTTGAAAATTGCATTCTACTAAATTACAATGTCAATTTGATCTTGACAAATTGTTCTGCTCTCATTACCACTGTATTAATATTGATCTGTAAACCATTTCATTCCTATGTTCCACCTTATATTTCATAGCGAGCGACAACACTTATAGCAGCTTCCCTCTTAATGTGAGCACATTTGCATTTTCTGCCTATTTTTAGGTTTTATAAAATATTTTACTGGAACAGCAATGAAACATTTATTTGTGATCATCCGTCTGCCAGCCGCTTACCTCCCTTTTCACGACAATGTAGTGTCATAACCACTGTGTTGGCTGATTTCCATTTCCGCCGTATGTTTGCAGTCAGCAGCAAATGTGTCTCCTGTGTGCATGACTGCTGGATGCTGTGGACTGTCAGGATTGCGTTGCAGCCTCACCGCTGCTGAGCAAGTGTTCACGTGTGTCACTAAAGGCTTTGGCTTGTCAGTGGCCAGTGCAATTACAGGTCAGCAGCCACAATTAGCCAAATGGAGTCCCCACTCAAGCTGGCATTGCGTAGACATATACACTCCTGTCATGTCTCTCTGGTTTTAACTATGCAAGAAAGATACCTGATACCTGGTTTACAACTCACCTGAGCAACTTATCTTGTAAAAGCCCAATAACATACTCACAAGTACTTTTTGGGGGGTCGATAAACTGTGCTGTAGAAGTACATTGACATTCAATGGGCATTTTCAGTCCAGTGAGAGTACATTAAGGAACAGAAAAGCATGGGCGGGTTCAAGTTATTTGTCTTTGTTATTGATTCAGTTTTCGGTTATTTTATAAAATTGAGAATTTGAGATCCTGGCGCTGTATGGTGGCAGCGACCTCTAGTCACTTCGCAGCAATCAACAGTTTTGGAGAAAGTGAACAATTCTTGTTAAAAATGAAAAAAAAAAGGCTTGAAGCTGTTTATTGCCACGGCCAGTTGAAGTTTATAGACAACAGAGATGATTCTTACAAAGTCATCCTTCACTAAATGTGGCCGAACGCAGCACGGTTCTGCTTCCGAAATCCGTGACAATTACTAAAAAAATAAATTGAAGCCATTTATTCTTCAACTCCTCAGAGGTTGGCATGACAGGTGACGCAAAGTTTCAGCTTGTCGGGCAGCTATTTTTCCCAAGGTGAGTGGTCGTGTACCAGCTATGAAGTGGTCATCTACTTGAAAACTGAGTAGTGTGTAGATACAAGCACATCACAACAACACTGACATCTGATTGGCTGATTTTGCTTTTTCAAGCATTTATTGCAGACCATCGACAAATTGAGTAGATGTCAAACTTAAACCCTCAAATTGTGGAAAATTTTTGATTTGATGGAATGGGACCTTTTAGCAATGGATATTTAAGCACAAACAGTGCAGCAACACATGTAGACAGACAGAATACTCAGACATGTTTTCTTCATCCTCTGCAAAAATTAGTAATATTATTGCAGCTTGCTAAGTCAAATGTAAACAAATTCCTATATGTCTGCAGAGCTGTATTATATTACCCCCTTGTGGCCAAGGAGCATAATGTTGGGCTGGAACGCATTGATGATATTTCAATTTCAATGGGGAAAGACAAATTAAGTTATTTGTGTTTTGAGTCTCAAAAAAACTTAAATTCAGTGTCACTTTGCATTTATTTGAATTGTTTGCATATGTCCAGAAGATTCTGAGATTTGAAATGATGGCATCATCAGTGGAGACTCTGGATTTATACAGCAACAGAAAAACAACCCTCGATGCTTGCTCACTTTTGTTGTCCGTTATTTCTGCATGCGTGGCTTTACATGAGATGCCCTTGGAGTTGGAGCTCAGCTCAGTCTAGTATTTGTGCTGAATGTTCCCGTTGCGTGCGGCACAGCCAGTGAAGGTCAATTGAGTGGAAAAGGCCAAACAAACATTGGGTTCTGAAATCCCTCGCGCCGCCATGCTTAGCCTATGCGGGGCCGGTTTGTCACATGCATATCAAACCACAAAACACCAATAGAAACAAGTCAGCATGATGGAGAAAGTAAGCAAATTTCCATCCCCCTCTGCTCCATTGGCTTTACTGAACGCAATCCCTGACGCTGGTCAACCAGTGCCAGGAGTGGGATTTGGTTGAGAAGTGGGTTAAGTGTGGGGGGGCTTATCTTAACTCTACATTGTTGAAGCCCAAGTGTGCTAATATAAAACAGACTTTTCTTAACATGTTCACAATAGTGAAAGAAACGAGACTCGGTATCATACAGTAAACTGATTCTACATTCAGTGGAACCGCAAAAATCACAGAATTTTATGCCAATTTTAATGAAAATAATGACAGGCTATGTCAGTTTTCCTAATCAAACCCATAGTAAGCTTTGATCCAAATGCGTTCTCTGCAAATGGTTATTGTTTACACGGTTGTGTTGGAGCATGCGCGCTCTGGTCTTAATGCATGCCTGCATACATGCGCTGCTTTCATGCAAGGGCACGCTGCTTTGAATGTACTGCGCTCGTGCGATGTGTCTGCTAGCCAAGCTTCTATAATTACCACAGCCTGCAGCGCCTCATGGGGAGCATATTAATACACACGAGTGGAGAATAGGAGCGCATGAACTCGTCATACGGGCCGCTCCTGCCTCTTGGCAGGAGTGCTGACATTTGGTGTTTGTTGTCTGTGGACTCGTGCGCATTTGATCACAGATGATTATACAACACATTTGATGTGTTTGGGTGTAATTGTTAAATAGGATGCCCAGCAGATTCATCCCTATTCTGCAAAAAGAAACAACATTACAGAAGGATAGGTGAGCCTATATTACAGAAATTTTGCAGGATTTCAAAACTTAAATGCAATGCTTTAGTCCAGAATGTGCATCTTTTTTGATCGTGTGAACACAACACTAGCCGTGACTCAATACAATGAATTCATAAACATCGGAGGGCTTTACTTTTTACCAGCCTTCCTGTTTTCTCTCTATTGCAAGTCTGCCAGATGCCTTCGAAGGGTGAGCTGAAATTTTAAAATATGAATATTTGAGTAACTACATGTCATCAGCAAACAAATGAAGTAGGCTGCATTTTCCAAATAAGAGAATAATTCATCAAAACTGGTGATGAAGTCCTGCCTCCACGAATGAAAAAATACAAATGATGCAATTACTTGGTCTTTATGAGGGCCCACTTTTTTCTTCAGACTCTGGACTCCTTGTTCTCAAGGAGCCGCTCGCCTAGTCGCCATGCCCTAGCCCCGCCTCTTGGCATCCAGGTAATGAAAGCTGTTCTCTTCATTGGCTCCACAGCACATGGAGGTGGGAAGAGCAGTGGCTTATTTGCATAGGAAAGAACCCATTGTCATGTTCATATTTGACACCCTTTACCGGAGAGTGAGCAATTGTTTGTGGTAAATAAATGCGTGAACATTGAATAATTCACTACCAATGGAGAAAAAAAAAGTCAAAACAAAGACAAAATTAATAAAAATCGTCATGCATGAAGTCAACCTGCTTCGCAGATCAATTGTGCTCGACTTTTTTGCGCTGTATTTTCTTTGTCTGGATTGCGACTATTACTATCTCATGGGGGGATGCAGTGCATTTGGTAGTTCACAGCCTTTTTTAAGGGAACCTTGACAGTAGTCCAGATTGTGAACTGGCAGCTCTCCAACTGCAAGTCTTGCATTTGGTCCATTGTGGGCTGAGGTCTGTATTTAATTCAACTACTATGGGGGATTGCCTTTGCACAGCTCGTGTGTTTGCCTAACCTCTCACGCAAGAGAGCAGCAGCTATCAGTCGCACCTTACACAAACAATTACACAGGTGTAATACGAAGTTGACCACTGTCCTCTCTAAATTCAGAAGCCTTTGTAATGGTTGCGCAACACTCTGAGATAATCAGCGGCGCATGTAGATGGTGAAAAGGGTAGCACCGTCTTTGTCTAATATAAAAGGCCGTGGGGTGGGGGGGGCTTATAAATGGGGGGATGCCTTCTAAATTTTACATACAGCAGAGAATAATGTTGCTAACAACCCAGCCAAATTAGAATAAATATCATCGGCAAGTGTCTGAAATTAGGTCTTTCCGTCATCTTTCTGACATTGTGGGCATGCCCGTCGCTGAATAGGCTATCCAGCCTATTTATATCCACGCCCCACTTGACTCTTAGCTGCCACTCTCATTTTCACAGTACGTGCTCAAATGTACCTCGTCATATAAAGTATGTCTTTAATGTGAGCCACAATGTGTACTGGCGCGCAGACCGTCGGTCGGGTCGTCCAGTTTGCCACTGCTTCACATTCCGCGCCGTGCATTGGTCCACATAACTGAGACACTGCAGCTCACATAACTACATGTATATTCTTCTCAGTCTTGGCACGTTTTTCGCACTTAAACATATGGAATGTATTTAGAAATAAATCACAAAGATGAATTGACAGGGTATTCATTCATTTTCCGATCCACTTTATCCTCACAAGGGTCACGGGGAGTGCTGGAGCCTATCCCAGCCGTCTTCGGGCAGTAGGCGGGGGGACACCCTGAACCGGTTGTCAGCCAATCGCAGGGCGCACAGAGACAAACAACCATCCGCGCTCACACCCACACCTAGGGACAATTTGGAGTGTTCAGTCAGCCTGCCATGCATGTTTTTGGAATGTGGGAGGAAACCGGAGTACCCGGAGAAAACCTACGCAGGCCCACAGAGAACATGCTAACCCCACACAGGAAGCCCGGAGCCGGGATCGAACCCACGACCTCTGCACTGTGAGGTTGATGCGCTAACCACTGGATCACCGGGCCACCCAAAGCGACAGGGTATTTAACTAAAAATGAGGGATACACAATAGGTGGATTGTGACTAGGACAGAATTCGCCCTGCAGGATGAAAATTCCTTTTGTAATTTCCTCTCACCCCAAATTGGTCAAACTGTGGGTTGTAGGTGGGCTCAGCAGGATAATCTCCCACTGCATTAACAGCCTCTCCAACTTGCAGGTTGCTGCATCATCATTCACTCTGCTGTCCTCAATCTTTTTGCCAACAGCCACGCAGCCAGGCCAATTTTCATCCATCCATCAAAGGCACAAGGACAACAATCTGATGTCAGTCTGGTTTCTTTCATTGTAACTCAAACGTGTCTCTGTGCCTCTTTTTCTGACAGTTGGTTGAACGCATGACATTTTGGTATTTTTTTGTTTGCATGAAAAACCCAATGCCTAAAAATAAGGCTCCCACCTTGTACGAGCACTCGCCCATCCCTGTGTATATCAGTATAGCTGGCTGGGCTAGTAGAGAGCTAGTACTGGGATCTGATTAGTTCACGAACCAAGTCGCTGGCCATAATGCCGATGGTTGCCCCCCTTGGGCCAACATGTCAGTGGCTGCCTGCTTTCTGATAGCAATTGGAAAGGTAATCCTGCGCTCTGGGTGTGTTTTCTTTTATTGATGTGGGGGACACAGGAGCTGTCAGCGCCACTGTTCCGCTGCTGGTGAAATAGTAATGAGCGTGTATAATGGGCCAGCGCCAGTGTGGTTTACAGCTTGTTTGCTCTTGTAGCCAGGCCCCTGTGTTGTAACTGCGTGTCTGGCTGTGTTGTGTTTTATCGGAGTATCTTGCCGTGTTGGCGAGGGAGACACAACAATTTAGCTTGGATGGCTACAGTTAGCTCATAGCTGAATCAGTGGGTGCCGAACCACAAACATGTGGGGGGCCAATTTATTGTGAGTTGAAAACTAGTCTCTGAATTCACTTCACTGGATCTTTAATTGAATATGTCTTTCTGGAGATGACATTCCACATTAAACGATTGATAACTAACCTAGTGTATGTACTCTGTAAACTAGGATGATGCTCTATAACTGCTGGGAATTGGAGTGAAGAGGAACGTATGAAAGTATTTATGAAAAGTCAGAAGTATTTCTCTTTGTGTAATATCATGGCTTTGTTTGTGTTGCGCATGAGCGCACAGGCTGGCGATCAGCCGACCTTCGGACCTTTGGAATTTGGGCTTGACAGTATCGCTTGCAGTTCACTGCTCAGCAAACAACTCAGCTGTTTGAATTCCATGCGCCGTTCTTTTTTTTATATCCAATATTTTGTGCAGCCACTTGCCTCGCTTTGTCAATGTTTAACTGGAGACCACTGCTTTCGGGAACTCTCGAGCTGACTTGCTGTGTCTCTGTACAGTTTAGTTCAGTTCATTTTTATTTATGGTACATTGTGGCCTGGGAACCATCGCTCCAACATCCATCAATTTCTTCCAAGTGCTGTCAGTAAAATTGGCGAGATTGGGATTGTCGTCGCATTGTGACATTGACGATAGCATCTTCTATTTCTTCATCTACCAGTATGCTTTCTTTTTCTTTGTTTTTTGGGGGGGACAGTCTACAGGCCCTTTGGCACTGTGCTGCCTTTGACAGGTCAGTCTTGGAACTACTACCACCATCTGATTTGCAGGAAGAGTCTCATGACTGTCGGTGGAGATATCGCGATGTGTGTGTGTGTGTGTGTGTGTGTGTGTGTGTGTGTGTGTGTGTGTGCGTGTGCGTGTGCGTGTG
>NW_017805698.1:3146727-3156904 GCF_001891065.2 Hippocampus comes | reverse complement strand
GACACACACACACACACACACACACACACACACACACACACACACACTCGCTCATACACTCATATAAATAAGCACGCATTTTCCATGCATCTATACACACTTCCCTAGAGGCTTGCTAACAAGACTACAAGGTGAAGCATCTGTTCCCTGAGGCACTCCTTTCACCAGAGATCCTCCCATCTCATTCAGTAATTCGCCCTGCAGGATGAAAATTCCTTTTGTAATTTCCTCTCACCCCAAATTGGTCAAACTGTGGGTTGTAGGTGGGCTCAGCAGGATAATCTCCCACTGCATTAACAGCCTCTCCAACTTGCAGGTTGCTGCATCATCATTCACTCTGCTGTCCTCAATCTTTTTGCCAACAGCCACGCAGCCAGGCCAATTTTCATCCATCCATCAAAGGCACAAGGACAACAATCTGATGTCAGTCTGGTTTCTTTCATTGTAACTCAAACGTGTCTCTGTGCCTCTTTTTCTGACAGTTGGTTGAACGCATGACATTTTGGTATTTTTTTGTTTGCATGAAAAACCCAATGCCTAAAAATAAGGCTCCCACCTTGTACGAGCACTCGCCCATCCCTGTGTATATCAGTATAGCTGGCTGGGCTAGTAGAGAGCTAGTACTGGGATCTGATTAGTTCACGAACCAAGTCGCTGGCCATAATGCCGATGGTTGCCCCCCTTGGGCCAACATGTCAGTGGCTGCCTGCTTTCTGATAGCAATTGGAAAGGTAATCCTGCGCTCTGGGTGTGTTTTCTTTTATTGATGTGGGGGACACAGGAGCTGTCAGCGCCACTGTTCCGCTGCTGGTGAAATAGTAATGAGCGTGTATAATGGGCCAGCGCCAGTGTGGTTTACAGCTTGTTTGCTCTTGTAGCCAGGCCCCTGTGTTGTAACTGCGTGTCTGGCTGTGTTGTGTTTTATCGGAGTATCTTGCCGTGTTGGCGAGGGAGACACAACAATTTAGCTTGGATGGCTACAGTTAGCTCATAGCTGAATCAGTGGGTGCCGAACCACAAACATGTGGGGGGCCAATTTATTGTGAGTTGAAAACTAGTCTCTGAATTCACTTCACTGGATCTTTAATTGAATATGTCTTTCTGGAGATGACATTCCACATTAAACGATTGATAACTAACCTAGTGTATGTACTCTGTAAACTAGGATGATGCTCTATAACTGCTGGGAATTGGAGTGAAGAGGAACGTATGAAAGTATTTATGAAAAGTCAGAAGTATTTCTCTGTGTGTAATATCATGGCTTTGTTTGTGTTGCGCATGAGCGCACAGGCTGGCGATCAGCCGACCTGGACCTTTTGGGAATTTGGGCTTGACAGTATCGCTTGCAGTTCACTGCTCAGCAAACAACTCAGCTGTTTGAATTCCATGCGCCGTTCTTTTTTTTATATCCAATATTTTGTGCAGCCACTTGCCTCGCTTTGTCAATGTTTAACTGGAGACCACTGCTTTCGGGAACTCTCGAGCTGACTTGCTGTGTCTCTGTACAGTTTAGTTCAGTTCATTTTTATTTATGGTACATTGTGGCCTGGGAACCATCGCTCCAACATCCATCAATTTCTTCCAAGTGCTGTCAGTAAAATTGGCGAGATTGGGATTGTCGTCGCATTGTGACATTGACGATAGCATCTTCTATTTCTTCATCTACCAGTATGGGTGTGTGTGTGTGTGTGTGTTTACTGCGTTGGTCTTCTCCACTACAGCACATGGCCCACACTATTATAAAAGTAGTCATTATGTGTGCAGTCTCTCACATTGAAAAATTGAATCATTAAAGATGTTAAAACTGGTATGCGTGAATAGCGCTGAAGTCAGATTTTTGGTCGGAATAGAATAGGGATGAAATTCTTTAATGCGTGTGTGTGTGTGTGTGTGTGTGTGTTTACTGCGTTGGTCTTCTCCACTACAGCACATGGCCCACACTATTATAAAAGTAGTCATTATGTGTGCAGTCTCTCACATTGAAAAATTGAATCATTAAAGATGTTAAAACTGGTATGCGTGAATAGCGCTGAAGTCAGATTTTTGGTCGGAATAGAATAGGGATGAAATTCTTTAATGTGTGTCCCATTCGGACAACGCCCTCGGCCATCTGTTCAGAAATTCATTCTGGCCGCCATTTCACACTATTTAGAGGCTGTCTTTATCCTCAACCCAGGACATCAGAGCTCTGCCTGCAGAGTCCCCTGCTGGGGTGGACTTTGAGGCAGGAGATTGGATGGACACACACACACACACACACACACACACACACACACACACACACACTCGCTCATACACTCATATAAATAAGCACGCATTTTCCATGCATCTATACACACTTCCCTAGAGGCTTGCTAACAAGACTACAAGGTGAAGCATCTGTTCCCTGAGGCACTCCTTTCACCAGAGATCCTCCCATCTCATTCAGTCTCCTTTTATTTTGTATCACGCACACACACACACACACACACACACACACACACACACACACACACACACACACACACAATGAATCGTGCCTTCTCTCCTCTGCAGTTTTACTGGTGACTCAACCTTTGAGCTGATGCTGTACTTTCCACAAACAGCAACCTCCTTTGTAGCTTCTCTGACCTCGTGTACTTTCACATATCCTTTCAAACCATGCTGTTCTTGTATGAACTTTAAATATCACTCCTCCGTCCGAACCATTTCCTTTTGCTTTATCTGTGCATTCAGGTGAGAGACAAGACAGAAGTGAGGCCCCGACTTCAATGTACAACCTCTGAGATGTCCAGCAAACCTTGGGTCAGTACATGCCCAGAAATACACGGTTGTTTGTGTGTGCGTGTGTGAGTGAGAGAGAGTGAAAGTGAGAGAGAGTGAAATGTATAGGTAGACTTAAGAGGGATTTTTGAGAGCTGATTAACTTGTAGTGAGAGAGAACTTCGTCTGATAAACTGACACTGAATCTCAGTCCTGATTCCTGAGAGAGAGAGACAAAACACTGTATGTACTGTCTTTTTACTGCAAAGTGGTACCTTGCAACCACGCCCCCTTTTTTTTTTTTTTTTTTTTTTTTGTGAAAGCTCAAATTAATTTTTTGATTGGCTTTTACATATGCGATGCGGTGATGCCATTGTCCACTCATGAAAAGTTGTTGGCAAACCCCACACACAGCACGACAATGTGTGTGTGTGTGTGTGTGTGTGTGTGTGTGTGGGTTGTGTGTGTGTGTGTGTGTGTGTGTGTGTGTGTGTGTGTGTGTGTGTGTGTGTGTGTGTGTGTGTGTGTGTGTGATGGGCTTCATAAAATCATTTCCAAAATCATCTTTAACCTTTTTTCACAATAACAATAAAGAATACCATTGTGTTTGTTCATATTTTTTTCCTTCTGTAGATTCTCAGTCATCTAGGTCATGGTAATTGGCAAATGTTGACTCGAGGCAACTGGACTCTAATTTGTTTAATTTTGTTGGGTTTTTTTTGTTTTTGTTTTGGAAAATGTAAAAAAAAAATGATGATAACACAAAGACTTTGTTGCTTTTCCCCATCCATTTGATAAAGATGAGGGGGTGTTCATACAGTAGGCGTTGTGAGGTGAATTGATTCGTGATTTGATTTACAAAAGGATTTTCTTGTTCAGAAAAAAAAAAAAAAACGGCTCTGTCCTACTTAGAGAGACACCGCCACAGCCCAACCTGCTCTTTCCAGCTGGTGCTGCTCCCAATTACACCCACCTCCCTCTTTGTCCGCTTTCCCCTTCATCTCTCTTTGCTCCTCCTTTTTGAGCCGGTTTGTGAACCTCGTGCTGTCTGCGTCAGACGACTCCATTCATGAAAAGTGTGACGTGAGCGGGTTGGTAACGCTACCACCCGCCCACTCACAGCCTGTGTGCTGCCGGAGCAACCGGAATGCCTGTCATTCTTCAGCCTGTTTAGTTTGTTTTTTTTTTGTTTGTTGCTTTCTCTCCACCCTGACCAGTAAATTTTACATCCCCTTCATTTTTATCAACCCTGCCATCAGTGCTGAGGAAGAAGCGCATGAAGTTGAGCTCTGTCCGACGTGAGTAGTCATTACATTGGGTGTAGGCCATTCCGAAAGCAGGTGTTTGGCCATTCATCCTTCAACGTGCTTGTGTGTGCTAAGTGAGGGTTTGTGTCGTTGTGTTTATAAGTCAGTCAGCTGTTAGTGTGTGCTTGGTGGAGGCACTGCGGCAGCGTGTTGTGCAGTGGTGCGCCGCTGCATGCGTGCGGTAGCTATTTTAGGCTCTGTGGTGGTGATGCTGCTGCTGCTGCTGCTGCTGATTTGTGATGCAGTACGTCTCGGTGTCCTCTGAAGGACGGGTGAAGATGGTGGCAGACGGAAACACATCCTGCCTCTAGTTAGCAAACTACAAAGAAACACCCTTGAAGATTGAGACTGCTGTTTGTCCGATGCCTTAACTTGGTACACACGTGCCTGAAATCTGCTTGTGCTTGAACACATGCACATCCACTTTACTGGTGTTTCAACTTTCACCCCCCCCCGTGACTTAATCCATCCCTTTTATTTACACTGAATGGCAACATGAACAGTGGCGCTCATCCTAGTTCTCTGTTATGAAGCATGTTTATGTAACTGCACTGGATGAGTAGCCGGCAGCCGCTTTTTAGAGGGCGAAAAATCTCTACAAAATATTCACACCATGGCTGATCACTCCAGGCCAATCGGAAGCTTTTGTTTGATTTAGGGTTTGTCTACATGGGATGGGACCGCAGGGGTTAAAAATGAGACGGCCGTCAGCAGCACAGTAGCGTAGCGTCGACTCCCGGTCCTGAGATTCTGTGTCCAAATCTTTTCTCTGGCCTTCCAGAGTGAAGTTTTCTCTGTGCTTGCCTGGATATTTTCCAGGCTACTCTGGCTTCCCCCCACATTTCAAAAACATGAATCTCTGGTTTATTGAAAATCTCTTGAGGTGTTAATGGTTGTTTACCTATAAGTACCATTCAAGGTCTATTCCATTCACCAGCAACCCCAACGAGTACGAGCAGAATCGAAAATTAATGGATGCATTTTTGAGGTTGCATTAATAATCCAAATTGTATGCTTTTATTTGAATTTGACTAATCAAGTGCTACCTTAAATGTGTAGCACTACCCAATAAGAGGACAGAATCCAGGGGTATTATTTCCACGAAAAGGCATTTATTTGTAATGTGTTTTTTTTACTATATATATGTATATTACAGTTATTTGGATATGACTACATTGGGTTTCTTATTTTGTGGCATTTCTATCATTGGGTAATAAAATGTGATTTCTTTAGGAACATGTTAAGTATCGCAATATTCAACACCAATGTCGCATATTGTATGTTTTTCCAATATTGTACAGCACTATCTTCCACCGGGCATTATATCTTTTTTTTTCCCTTCTCAGCTTTGTTTTGTTGCATAATATTTTCTCAGTAGGACTGTTTGCTCGGGTCCTCGTTATCATTGGTGACAAGAGTGGTCAGAACTGTATTGCAGTGGGACCGCAAACAAATGTTATCATGGGGTCGGTGGCTGCGTGCCACTCATGAGACATGCAAAAGAACATGGAACTGGATACAGGATTTTTCACTGGGCAGCGATGATATGTGATCTGTGAATGAAGACTTTGGTATGCAATGAGACTTAACCGGACACTGTAGCAGGATAGCAAATGTCGACCTCAGTAGAGAAGAGTTCGAAAAAATGCTACAGTGGTGACATTTTTGCTCACCTGTGACATATTTGCTAATGTCTACCACGGTGTATGTTATGAAATAGTGACTCTACAATGATCAATTACCAACCAGTATTCACATTTTTGCACTTTCCTGCTCTTAAGTGCCATTGTCATGTAAGCGGTTGACCCAGACAACACAATTTCAGTCTTTTCTTTCTATTTTGGACTGCAGAATAAAATGTAATACTCGGTTGATTCCTGTTTTCTCAGCAATAGGAGTAGAATACACCCAGCGTATAATAGAAGCACTCGTGCTTATTGATTTTCTGTGGTTGCCTCAGTCTTCCGGGTGCGACTCCCACTGCTTCCCATTTCACTCCTAAGCCCTCAAAACCTGACATGTGTTTCTAAATTGCATATTCCCTTCAAATGGTGTCAGTCACAGCAGCATGTTTGCCTCTTGTGTTGTTGTTGTTTTTTTTTTCCTCCCCCCTGTCTTGTTTTCCTTTTTTCTCTTCGTGCTTGTTGTTAGCGGGCCAAGCAGGCCGTCCCTAGTAAAGGAGCACAAGGGGAATTGTTCTGGCAGCAGCTGCTCTGGTCGCAGTGTCGAATGTGTGCGCTGCTGTCCCCTGGCCGTGCAGGGCAGACAGTTCACATGGAGCTGGCTCCTCTTGTGTCCTTTGTTGTCGCTCCCGGTAGTCTTTGCCATCAGTGCGCGGTTTCTACTGTATGTTGCCGTGAGCAGCCATCACAGTTTCTGGTCGTCCTCTGACTACTGTTTATATTTTTTCCCAAATGCTCTCTTCTGCTTCCAACCCACAAGTTGGCTCCATATTCCACATCACCCCACCATTCTCCCCCTCCCCCGCATCCTTCTATGTCTGCCTCATCTGCTTTTTCCTCCTCTACTTTTCCTCGGAGACATTCTCTTCTCCATTGTTGTCTCTTTGCATTCATCCATTCATTCCCCATACCATTTATTATGTTCAGGGTCACAGAGAGGCGGCATGTGGTGTACAACCGAGATTGATCTCCTGTCAAGAACAAGGCCAGCACACTCACACTTGCATTTACATGTGTTCTCATTGCATTTTTGGAACGTTTCAAAACGATCCTCATTCAATAAGTCTTCATATCAGAAGGTAGGTCATCTGCGATCACCGTGGCAATGTCACCGTTTTGTCATCTTTTTCGACCAAAATGAGATGGCGTTAGTTCATGAATCCTGATCATGGGTTTTAACCGACAAGGGAAGCTGATCTGAGCGTTTAATTCTGTCCCTGCAGACAAGGGCACATTGACCACACATACTATATCTACTCAGCTTCATGTCATGTGGGCGTTCATTTTTATATACAAACAGCATTTTCACCACCTTTGTGCTGGCACAGTGAACCATGTGGCAGTGAACGGTTCTGGGTTCGTATTTCAGTTCAGATCATTCTGTGAGGAGGTTGCATTTTCTCCCTGTGCTTTTACACATTTTCTTTGGATACTCCAGATTCCTCCCAACATATGGTAGAAGAACTTTAGATTTTTTTTTTTTTTTAATTAAAAAAATCCATCGGTGCGAATGTGAGTGTGATTGAATGGTTTATTTTTTTCAATATCTGCTGTGATTGAGTCAGGACCAGGCTAGGTTGCACCTGGTCTTTCACCTAAAATCTTCTGGGAGAGACTCCATCTTAGCCATGACCCCTGAGCGGGATAAGCAGTATATAATGACGGAAATTGATCTTACATCTGAACTGATCAGGTCAAAATGTATGCAAACAGTCCTGAGTCAGTCTTTAGTCGCAAATCACTATGGTCAAATTATGAAACCACATGATAAATGCATTGTCTTCTAGTTCATTTTAAAATGTAACGATCTTGACTTTCGACTGTTCTGCCATTCCACTCTGACCAGTCCGGCGAAGAGTGAAAATGGCACGGGATGGATGCTGTGGCAACATGGCAACGCGTGAATGAAGAAGTGACTTAGGCTCTAAAGTGGTTCTTTGTTGGCCACCCAGCTGTCAGCAAAGGAAGGCTGCCCTTCTGGGACACAGCGGGATCTCCGCTTAATTAGGAGCAGGGTGGTGGAGACGCAGATGATGCCGCTGGTTTTGTCTATGAAAGTGTAAATGCAAAGTGTGTGTGGGCCCCTATATGATGTGGATCTTTTGCTACAAAAATGTATTTTGGGGATTCTTCGTGGTTTTTTTCTGTACAGTATCGTGAAAATGAAAGCAATCTGGCTGGGAATGTTTTTTTCCAATGATGTAAAAGTGTCTTCCCCAGCGACTATTATGAGTAGTCGGATTACTGGCTCCTGTCAGACACGCCCCTGGCTTTTGTGCTCCTCTGGCTAATCCCAACACACATCGTGACAACACAACGTTTGCTCTATTCAAAGTAAAATTATACATTAGTGTGAGAATAAAAGCATTGGATTGAACAGGCTCTGTCGTCTGCGATTTTACAAGCCCGTCCCTAGAGTACTGTCGGGATTTCAGGATCAGACAGTTTTCTCTCTTTTTCTCTTTCCGTCTTCCCAACATTTTCTCCCTTGCATTGTCACAGATTTTTGTCAACTCGCAAGGACAATCAGTTTGCCCTTTCGGAAAGTACATTCGAAGATCGTGTAAATGAAACCTCGAAAAACGGGGACAGACATTAGTTAATACTATTCTACGCCATTAGAGATTTTCCATTAGCGATTAATGGATGAGGTCCGTTTCCTGTTCTTCCCGGTGTCAGATGTTGGTACTGATTCCAGATTGTTCGCACTGGTCAAATGAATGCAATAGAGTGAAACTCACACAAAGCTTTCATAACCATTATTTAAGACACCGGCTTTAAAGTGGGTCATACACATGTGATACGCCTTCAGTCTTGGCGTGCGTTTCTCTCCAGCTGACCACAGCCAGCGATGCTGTTCCGCATCAGCATGGCCCATCTCTAAAAATTATTGGTAGGGTGGAATTACACCTCGGTCCTCGACTCACATGGCTCGATTGTCTCGGCATTGGAATGGACGGATTTATCGGATACCTGAGAGAGCATTCTCTCGTTCCCCCTGCACTCTCAGCAACCTGCTTAGAGTCAAGCCTGCATTATAGATGAGCTCTTGGCAGGTGCTACACTCTCACAGCACTCGGGTTACCCTCCAGGAGATAATTGCACACAGATACAGTACCCTCGTTTGCATAAACAACTAAACAACATCTCAACAGATCAGAACATAATGAGCTTCTTTTTTGATATCGAAATATCAAACAGCAAAATAAATACTGTTCTTGCTTCAGTCAGCTCAGTTGGTGTGCTTCATGCATGAGTTTCTTCTGAAATTCACCTAAATCGAGGACCACATTGTGATTGTACATGTACAGTACATGAACCTTCCATGTAGCCAAGTCACCGCTCCCACTAGAACTTGATTCCTATCTATCTATCTATCTATCTTATCTATCTTATCTATCTTATCTATCTATCTATCTATCTATCTATCTATCTATCTATCTATCTATCTATCTATCTATCCATCTATCCATCCATACATCCATCCATCCATCCTTTTTTCATATATATATTCCAGATGTCAAAAAGTGTTTGCAGCTCCCAGTGGAAACTGGGTCAAAAATGGCCGTTTCAGTTTAAAAGGTTGCCGACCCCTGGTGTAGACTTTGTGTCCTCTCCGTTTGCTTCCCTCCTCCTTGCAGGTAGAGATGGAGAGATATATGGAGTCTTTTCCTAAGATTGATTGAGTGTACCAAAGCTTGAACGGTGGATGCTGCGGCTAACAATGTGCGGCTGTGCCTGCTCAGACGTTGGTCCGTGTGTGCCAGATGTTTGGCTCGGTTTGGCTCTGAGCTCCCCTAATACAGAGCAACAGTTTTAATCCCGGCTCAACTGATATAAAGCTCCACCAGCAGCGTCGCAAAGCCCCAACTGTCTGTATGTGCCATCGATTTAGTCTGTTTGACGGAATTTTCCCAGAAATTACGCTATTTCCATTCAGTGTGATTTTCTTCTTGTTTTTTTAATTCGTAGTGTGTGTGTGTGTGTGTGTGTGTGTGTGTGTGTGTGTGTGTGTTTCACTTCCACCCTCTCTTACCCTCCTCCATACCTTTAGTTTCCTTCACCCCTGCTCTCCCTCTAGACTCCCTTTACTTACTTCACACCCCACCACACACACACACACACACACATATTTTTTTTTTTTTTCATGTCGTATGCACATGTGTGATGTTTGTTTGTGATTTGACCACTTCCGGAATGCTTGCACTCTGTAGTTAAAAATAAAAGTCATTAATGTAAGCTCATCCCATCGCAGATCTATGAAAGGATTTGTCTTTGCGGAAGTAGTGAGAGCTTAGTGCGATAGTCCTCATCTTGTTTTGGTTTTTGTGAAAGCCCCCAAAAGTAGCTTCATCATTAACATGTGTCTGTGTTGTTTGTATTTTTTCTCAGGTGATTGAAATACTGACGAACCAATGTGTTAGGACCGCTCGTCACCAAGTGTAC